>NW_002476145.1:0-73558 GCF_000189635.1 Tetrahymena thermophila SB210
ATAAAAAAATATTTATTAGAATAAAGATTTTTAACTAATTATTTGATAACTACAAACATTTTTTAATAAAGCAAAGAATAAAATTAATTAATTTATTTATTTATCTATATTTCTTTGAAAGTATTTATTTAATTAATAATTAAGAAATGAAAATAATTTCAATTATCACTTTAATTATCTTCATTATCTTCTTATTCTTCATCTTCATGCTCTTCGTCTTCATGCTCTTCATATTCATCATGATCATCTAATTCATTTTATTACTTTTATTCCTCTTCTTCATCATCATCTTCATTATCTCCTTCATTTACAGTATTAATTCTATCTTTAACTTATTCTTCTAAATCTTCAAGCTAAACTGCTTTGCCTTAGCTTTTAGGCTTGACAAAAGATTTATTTTGGGAGGCTTTTTAGGCTTTCTTTGACATAGATATATTATTGATGTTTATATCACTTGAATTTAATGATTTATTAAGATTTTTTTTATCAAAAAGAGCTGTAACATTGTTTTATCTTAATTTTTCTTCATCCTAATCTTCATCTTCTTCATTTCCATCTTCCTCACCATCTTCATCGTTATTAAAAATCTCATCATCTTCTTGGTTGTCTTTAAAAGTGCTTTTAAATAACTTTTGTTTCTGCTCTATTCTCTTTCTCTCTCTGATTTACAAAACTTTAATGATGATTATCATTCCAATAACAACACAAACTATTGATATTATAATTATTTTTATAGCAGGATCCATTTCTTCATATCCTATTTATTTTATTATTATTATCATCTTATTACTATTTTTTTATTTGTTTAAATAAATTACTTTCACAAATTCCTTTTTCTACATTTTCTACAAATTTACTAGCACACTGGCAGATTCCATTCAGAGGCGAATAGCTCTAGTAGCATAAGGTGCATTTCTACTCATCTTTGCATTCTAAACACTTGTTACCACATTCTTTAATATTTTAAAAGGTTTTTATAACATTAATTTATAGAAATAATTTATTTACATTAGCAAATAGGAGGAGAAATATTATTCACTTTGAGAAATTTATCAGATTCACATTAAAAGCATAAATATTAATTGTAACCATTTTCACTTTGGGATAGTGAGAGGATTTATTTCGGAGGATATGTTTAAATGTAATCTATGCCAATATTAATAGCTTCATCTGGTAAATCTCTAACTTAAATATTGTTTTCATCAAATTCTATTGCCTTTATTTAATTCTATTAGTTTTTAATAAGTATTTAACCTTGATACTATTATATTGCAAATTTAATGCTTGATATCTCATTTCTTAGCTTGAGTTAAGTTTGAGGTTTAGTAGGAGAGTTCTAATCATAGAGCATATAAGTCGATGTAGAATTACCTTAATTATCTGGAATTATCAACAAATTATTTTAAAACACCCAAAATAAATATCCTTGTTAGTAATCACTGAATTTAATATTTTTTTCTATTTCTTAACTTAAAAGATTGACTATTACTATTTGTTTTGATGTAAAATAATATATCTTTCCATCTGAATGAATAAGATTCTTTATAGGGTTTTCGTACTGCGTCGTTTCATTATATAAGTTGCTCAATTATCCATTTTTGAGCATCATCACTGATAGAGATCTTCCATAAACTCCAAAATATTATTAATTTCTAAATTCTTTTTAAAATTAAAAAAATTTAAATAAAAAAACATAGAAATAAGTTTATTTACTGAAATTCATGATTCCCTGTACGTCCTTTACTTTGGTTTCAAATTAGTCTTCTAAGAGAGTAGAATTATTTATATTGATTAATCTCAAACTTCCTTGAATTAGCGCTACTACTAAATACTATTCTATATCAACAATATCTATAATTTTTTTATCTTCAAAATGAAAAACATTTTTTTTCTCATAAAAATCTTTAACTTTCTCAAATTCTATTAATTGATATTTAGCTTTTTTGTTAGGATCTGGTCTTTTTAGTCTATCAGTTTCTGGATTTTTCTTCTAAATATTTTCATAATTAACATTCTCTACAGCTACCTAAAAAATATATGATTGACGATAGGTAAAAGGCTAGTCACTAATAGTTAAATTATTTGCAACCAGAGACTATAGCAAGCTCTAATTTACCTGAAGCTAAGTTATCTAGCAATTTTTAAAGGCATTAATAGTAGTGAAAATTTTCAAAAGCAATATCGATGCGACAAGTGTATATTTTTTTATTATGAACCTCATCCCTTTTTTAATTTAAATTCTAAACAATTTTAATTAGTAGAACACTTTTTATTTATAAAAATATTTAGATACTCAATACTGATAATTAATTTTTAAAGATAATAAATAAATAGATAGATTGATTGATTGATAGATACTACTAATGAATTTCTAAAATTAGTCTATAAGTTTTCCCATATTATTTGAAAAAGCAATATTTAAATAATTAATAGTATATAATTATTTAATTATTTTGAAGTTAGTAGAATCAGTATTGTAACTTTATAAATAAAAATAATTATTAATTTAAGTTTTTTGACATTTTTAAAAAATAAAATCAATAGATTTTAAATAAAGCTGTTAAAAACAGAGTAACAAATATTTATTTGTTGATGAAAAAATTGTTTAAATTTATCAATTTTTTTCTTTATTTTTTGAAAAGATAATTCAGTAATTAGCCTTAATGAAACTTTTAAATAATATTGAAATTTTTTCAGTAAATTAAATTAGAAAATGGGCATATATTTTATTAGAAAGATTGTTGGGCTAATAAATTATTTATGTTCATTTAATAAAAAATAAGAGTACTGAATATAACTAAGTTTATTTGCATTAATTTTAAATTTTTAAAGTAATATTATTCACTAAGAATTATCAACTTAATTTATCAAAAAAGTTGGTATTATAAATTGTAATCAAAGCCGATAAAGTAGAATTATTTATTAGTCACAAAATATTTATGATGAAATTTAACTCACAAGCTAATGAAGATTTTTGTGCATCCCCTCATTTTTTTATAGCATAAGGATTAAAGGAAAGAGGCAATAGTAATTTATCAAAAATCAGAATAAATAATTTTAAGGATTAGGAATAATATTTCGTAAAAAGAGAGAAATCCTTTGTGCTAGATTGCACAAACAAACTTAAGCTGCCAAAAGATTATAATTCGCTTTACGACAAATATATGGTTAATTTTCTGTCTAAAAATTCGACTTTAACAGATTTAAAAAGAGCTGGAATAGTAAAATTATTTTTGCTTTATAAAAACAAAATTTATGTTTTAATATTATTTTTTTACAAAATATATTAAAATAAATATAAAGATCTGTAAATATTAGTAAGATGGAAACCATTTGATTTTATTTGAGCATCAACAATAATAACAAAGGAGGAATTTAAATGAATTTCAAGATAATGTATATAGAAATTAAATATAATAAAATATTATTTATTTCATTTATTTAATTATATAAAGGTAGAACTACTTTAAAAGAAACGAAAAAAGTAATAATCCTTGCACAATTTTTAAAAACTTCCTGAAATTCCAAATATCCAAGAGCAAAGAGAATAAAACCCATTAAGTAATAGAAGTCATAAAAGCAGTTGCGAAAAGCTTGCTTAAATAAAAGAATAATAATCAGAAAAAATTACTAACTAAAGCTATGAAGAAAAACTCCATAAATTAAATGAAAGCCTTAGCAAAGAGCACAAGTAAAAAAAAGTACAATCTATTATTAAGATTAGCACAAAATAAAAACTAAATTAAATCAATCCAAATAGTTACAGCAAAGATTCAACTTAATCTTCAGATTAAAAATAACCCAACTCAAAATATATTTCTGTCTCTTTTCGAAACAGAAACTAAAGTTCTCATTAAATAGGTTCCTATAAGATTAGAGAATAAGATTAATTTAATTTAAAGATTAATCCTCTTTATAGAAAATAAATTAATTCTACTTCATAGCCTAGAAATTTAACTCATAGAATTAATAATTCAATAGAGAACTCTCCTAAATCTCATGCTGTTAATTCATTTCAGTAGCAAAATGATTCCTCATTATAATAATAAATAGATTCTTCATAGTAGCTATAAATAAATCAAAGCTACCTAAATCTAAATAATTCAAGTCATCACAAAAATTTGTCAGGTTAAAAAAATACGTAGGATTTTATTAAAATCTATGACAACAATACTTTGCCGCAAAGTCGTTATTAATTGCCTAATACAACGTTAAAAATATAAAAATTTAAATTACTCTCTTCATTCACAAATAACAAATATTCTATACCCTAACCCTAAATAAAAACTTTAGTAATGCAAAAAAAATGTAATTCTAGCAATATTAGTCTCAATAATATTAATAAAGAAGAAAATAGTAAGTAAGAAGAAGATGTTCAAGCATTATCAAAAGATGAGTTTCAGAAGATGATCTAAAAATATAAATAAAAGATAGAAAAAAAATTGAAAATAAATCAAGATTAAAATGAAGAAAATGATTAATAAGTAGTTTAGAATTAAGAATAATAATCTAAAATTATCGAATAAGATAAATTGAATAAAATTAATGATAATCTTGAAGAGAAGAGTTAAATTAATAATGAAACAGATAATAACAAAATAAATATTTAATGAAATTAGATAGTTACATTTTTTAAGAAAAAAAAGTTTCACAAATATTAATTTATCTTTTTCTTTATTTATTTATTAATCACCTCACTCTCTCTCCTCTATAATTTCCTGGCAAAAATAAAAAATTTGAAAAAAGTATTAAGTTTGCAAAAGGTAAAAAGATAAAATAAAACTCAAATACATTTCTAGGTTTTTTGGTATTATTCTAAAATAAATTATACATAACTTGCTAGCTATCTTTTATTTGATCAAATAAATTAAGTTTCCTTTTTGTAAAAATATAAACATAAAAATAAAATAATTACAATAAACAGTTTGATATAACTTAAATTTTGAGTAACTAAACCAAGATTAAAACTAAATTTTATATAATCCAACAAAATATTAACAATAAAGTATTATTAGATTGAGTCATAATAAACTTTTAATATGCTAAAGAAAATTAAAAGCGTAATTATATCCTAAAAAAAGTTTTGAAGTTTAAATTAAATTTATAATTAAAGATTTTATATTATTTTGGTTTGGATTTTTTATATTTTAAAAATAATTTTTGTCTATTAGTAATTTAGGATTGATATAAAAATCTTTTGACAGTTATCGTACATACTGGCAAAAAGTATAATAAAGAGCAGAATCATATGAGACAAATTAGATAGTTTCTTAAATATTAATAATTATAGTATCTGTATGTAAACATTTGTTGTAGTATAGTCATTTTACTTAGACTATTTTAAGGTAGAAAGATATATATATGTAAATAAATAAAAAAAATAAAATTTTCAAAAGAATTAATAATTTATCTATGTAGTATTTTATCAGATTAAAAAATATCTAAAATGATGATAATGATTGTTAATTATTATAAAATAAATCATATACAAAGAAGAAAAAATTTTAAAATAAATATCTTTGAGCCACCTAATATATCCTTATTTCCATATTCTAACTAATTTAACAAAAACAAATTTCAATTTAAATTTTATCTTTTTCAACTTTTATCATCTGTTTATTTTATTTGATTCATTCAACTATTTTAAAATGATATATATATCTATGTTAATCGTTTATATATTAGTTAAATTTAAGAATACATATAACTCTTTAGTTTATAACTATTTTTGAAAGCTCTTAGATATCAACGAAATATATCAAATCAAATCGAAAACATCTTTTTTAAATTATGTCTTTAAAGCAACTGTGAATTTCTCTTATTTTTTTAATATTAAATGAAAGGGTTTTAGATTAATACAAATAAAAAAAACATATTTTATTTAATTTTTGTTAGCTTGCTTGCTTGTTTGTTTGAATGCAGTTGGTTTTTTTTTTTTTTGATTTATTGGTTGAATGACAGGAAAGAGAAATTTATATTATTGCAAAATAAAATAAAAATTTATCACAATAAAAATAAATAGCAAAGTGAATAAATAATAAAAGATAAAGAAATTCCAACAAAATTTATATATAAGTAAATAATAAAAGTAAAGGAAAAGAATAACAAAGTAAAATAAAAAGCAAAAAACAAAGCAAAAAAGAAAAAAAATATTAATAAAAAAGAGGAAAGTAAACAAAAAAAAAACACTCACACACAGAAGTAATAAAAATAATAAATACTCACTACTCACTCATATAGAACAATTTCATCGAGATGAATAGCGAAAGTGAGTTGCACAAAAGCTAAATGACAAATAGCCCTAGTCCCAATGCAGATGTGATAGATAAGAAGAAAAAAACAAAGGATAATATTATATTAGTTAACCAAAAACCAAACAGCGGAGGCGGAGGAGCTATTTCTAAACCATAAAATACTAGTGCGAGTAGTTCTGATTTGAGAGTAGTAAATGCAATTATCATTTATTTGAGAACACTTTATATTTAATCATGTAAAAAAAAAAATTAATAAATTATCTTTTTAGTAATAGCATAAGGAAAATATAAATAGCACAAATTAGATGATAATGGGCCCCTTTGAGAAGAGTATTTTAAAGGACCACTTTTACGGGTTCCCTAATTAGTAGCAAAATGCTTCATAATCCTCTTCTACTTCAACCTATTAAACTGCATTGAATATCGCGCCACATTTAAACGGATAACCAAATTAGATAAATTAGTTAGGTAAATTAACATTTAAAAGAATTACGATTTATGCATATAGAAGCATTCATACCTCTCCATCATTTGTCTTGTATAATTTATACAAATTAATTTTTCTTCACAGTTTATATCTTCAAAAGAGAAAAAGGAGAGATTAATTGAAGAACATTTATGAGAGAATAAAATGAAAAGCAATAAAAAAGTTTTACTCGCATTCAACTGAGATAAACAACATTAAATATGGTTAAATAAAATTTTTTATATCAAATAAAAAATAGGAAAACTGCCTGATTATAATAAGAATACAAATTACTATTAAGAGTTTTGGAAAATGTATTACACAAACGAAGTCATCATCTCAAAATTAAACGAATATAAAAAGGAAATTTAGCAAATAAGGGATAAGGCAGACCGATTAGAAGTAATTTAATATTGATTTCCACTTATAACATTTTAATTCAAATGCTTTCAAAATATATTGTATAATGCTATCTATTCTCATTCAATTTAGCAAGCTAGCTAGAAGCTAATATAAAGCCAGCAAGCAAGCAAGTAAACAAGCTACCAATATTCAACTCCGATTATTTAAAATTAAATAGTTATCCCATGTATTTATTAATAATTGGATACCGACTAGCAATACTAATAGCTTGACTGATAAGATAAATTTTTTATGAAGTGCAAAAAATAATATTTTTAAATTAATAAATAAACATATAGAGTTTTTTATACATTTCTAAAATTTCTCCAAATTGAGCATTCTAAAAAATATTTGTAGCAAACGCAGACTTTCAATTTTTAGAGATTTATTTACACAAGAATTTTATAAATTCATAGTCATTCAAGCGGTTTTCATTTCAAATGTTTTATTTTTCTAATTTTTGTAGAAGTAGGAAGTTATTTAGGTATGTAGGAGGAAAGTTTAAAATAATACTATAGGCTTGTTTATCAATCATTAAATAGAATTTAGTTTTAATTTCTTTAAATTTAAAATATTGCAAAGACGGTGGTAAAACCCCAAACATTTTCTAATAAATAAAAACTATTTTTTTAGGCAAGTAAAAATAAATCATCAAAAAGCAATTTTTAGTTAGGTTCTACTTTATATCTCTAAAACTTTTCATAGAGCTGGTTTTGAATTATTTTTTTTTAAGATTAATTACGCGAGATTAGTCCATTATATAATAACTTTTAAAATAAATTATTCCGCTTAAAAAAAAATTATCGCAGCCAAGCATTTTTAATAAAAGAATAAATAAATAAATGACAAAAGTTCAATTTCAAATAGATAGATCATATTTGAAAGCATTTTTTGTTATCTCATTTTAAATATTTAATTTTTTAATTATCAAATATATTTAGCAAATGATCACCCATTTGGATGATGGCATTTCTCAAGATTAGGACTCTAAATCTTAAACTAATACAGTACAAAAAACTAAGAAAAAAAATCGTAGATGTGCCTCAGATATTTAAAAAGACTTTTAAGTAAGCTTTTAAATTAATTAACTTTTGAATCATAGCCAAGAGATAAACTATATTAATTATCAAGTTATTTTTTAAACCAAGATTAAGTTCCTCAAAAATAAATTTAAAACTTTAAAAATAATTGAAAATGATCATTCATAAATAGTTTAGAATAGTATTTGAACATTTTCTGCGTTAAATATTACGAAACATCATTATATAAACATCCTAATGAAATTAATAAATATTTTGTAAAGAATCTACTACTATTTGCAATCACACTACAAAGAATTAATTAGAAAATTTCTGAAACATTATAATAATCTGATATAATATTTATATTTTTCTTTCAATATTCTTCGTAATTAAAGAATAGAGAGAGGATTTTATTTTTTCCTTCTATTTTCTTATAATTAAAAGTATTAAAAGTGGTTGCCCAATATAATCATATGAAAGATAAAATAATAAATTTGTTACTTAAATTAATTAAACACATTTCTTGCTTTCCTCATCTTATATATAATTAATTTTTAATTTTATAAAAACAGTGTCCTTATGATAACTGCACTAAAACTTATGGAAGTGAGGTATCTTTGAATCTACATATTAAAATCAAGCACAATGGTGGTAATAAGACAGAAAGAGAAAGACTTGCTGTAAAATTTATTTTCATTTAAAAATTTTTATTTAAAAAATTAATTAATTTAATAAAAGAGGTAAATATTTGCTGCTAAAATTAATGGAGAGGAAATACCTGAAATGAGTCTCAATCTACCACCTGGCTTTATGGAGGTAGTAACATAATTTAAATATTATATATATCATTAACTAAAAACCAATAAATATATTTATAAAATTTAGGAAATCAATAGTGGAGGAGCTAATAAAAATGAATATTACAAAAAAAATCCAAACAAAGACAAGGACAACAAAACAAGCAATCATGATAAACAAAGTGAGTCGAATTAAACTTCTAGTAATAAATGAAGAAACTATCAGTACTAATATATAAATAATATCAATCTCGAGCTTTAAAACTATAATAAAAACCTAAAAATTTGATTTTAAAATTGTTTCATAGTTTAAAAATATTATACTAACTAACTAACCATACCATACAATCTACTTAATACTTTAAATTTAGTTGAGATTTATATAACAACAAACAAACAAACAAAAAAACAATAAGAATAATAAAAAACTTAAATAAAAATCAATCAAAACCCTTTTAATTTCTTGCCTAATCAATTCACACTAAAAAATAATTGCTCACTTTGTCAGAACCATTCATTTATCCTTTATCTATTTTAATATGCATCTTATAAAACTCAAAAAATTAACATATGAAAGCAATAAATAATTAAAACACACTTTCTGTGTCACTGACTGTTCTATCATATTTGTAAAATTAAAGCTAACATCAAATATATCTCTAAATAAAACTCAAAATTAATTGGTTTAAAGCTGAAGTGAATTAAAAGAATAAGTAAATTTGAATAACCTTTTTAATTAAAAAGACCGTTCTTAATTGCTAAAATATAAAACAATATTTTAACTTTGCTGTTAATTCTGAAGCTATTGGAGGAAATAAAATTAACAATCAAATTTCATATTCATTTCAAGCTAACTTAAATAGAATCTCTATCACATTAACTTTAATAAAACGAGAAAAAATTGGGCTTCAAAATAAACAATCTAATAAAAGGAACATTTAAGTGAGAATGCTTACCTAAATTGCTTAATATAATTTTATATTTTATGAAATTTAAAATAATCTATTATTAATAATTACCATCTTAATTCTAATCTTTGTATCAATTATCTATTGCAACATTCTTAAAATAATTTATTGACTGCTAGTGAAATTTAAAATGAATATCAATCAATTAAACTTTTAAAAGTTAAATTAATATACCAAACAAATAATCAAATAAAAAAAATAATTATCACATAATACAAATAAATAAAATAGTAGATATAATTAGAACTAACTAACTATCTTACTACATGAGTGACCTATAATGCACTTCTAAAATTGAAAATAAGAATAAAAAGATATCAATTAAGGCATATATCTATCCACATCTATCTATGAATCTATTCTATTAAAAATTAGTCAAATATATGTAATTATATTGGAATATTATATTGATTACAATTCATTATAATATCACACCTAATAATGAATGATATATAAAATTCATCAATTTTACATTATGAATTAAATATTATTTGTAATTGGTGTTTTTCCCTTTTTATTCTGTTTTCATGCAATAAATAAATCCATTTAAATTTATCTTATTTTCCTAATGTTTTATTTTATTAATTTTGAAATTGATAATTTTTTTTAATTTTCGACAACTTCATAATCAATATCTTTCTAAAAAAATTTTTAAATTTACAATTATTTAAAAAAAAATAAATTATTTAGATAAAAAAGCAAAAAGAAAAAAAAGAAAAATCAAATTTTAAATAATAAGTCTTCTTAAGTTTTTAAAAACAATAAAAAAAACCTATTTCATGCAACGATGCCCGATAATTATTTTAACATATACTAAGAAAGAGGACATAAATATTTAAAATTTAGAGAAACATTCTTATCACTGCGATAAACGAGGCATTTTCAAAAATATACAAAATCTTTTCTTTTTATAAAAAAATTGTTTATTAAATATATAATTAGTATTATTTAAAACAATTATAGCAAATAAAAGAATAAACACAGCAGAAGAATGAGCGGTTAATCCTTCAGCTTGATGAATCTAGACAGAACAAATTTTTATAAAAAAATGACTTCAATTTTTAGATTAGCAGCAAAAATAAAAAGAAACTTAAATAAAATTATAAATAAAACAAAATTAAAAATAAATAAATAAAAATAAAATAAATATAATTAATAAAAAAGAAATTAATTAAATTAAATATACATTAAAACAATTAAAGATTAACAGAAATAACAAATTAGATAATAAAAAATTCCATATTTACTTGATTTTTTGTAATATTAAGCAATTTATTAATTAAATATATTTTAAAAATTAAAATAAAAAGCAAATTTTGAAATTAAAATTTTGTTAAATAATTTAATTAAGATATTTTGTAAAAAACTATAGATCTAATGGATTCTACACTTTCTAAGGGTGAAGACCTATTTAAATATATCCCATAATTTCACTTAGATGAAAACGGAAGATTTAAATATATCCTTATTTAGTTAAAGTTTAAAGATGAAATTCTTTATTTTGTTAGAGGAGAAAAAAAATATAGTTTTCATATGGAAAATTTTGAAAAATTTGCTCTTGATTTAAGAAACTGTGGGCTTAAATTTGATTAATTTGAATATGAAGAGGAAGATGACAATATTGTTTGCAAAGTTTAAAATATTCCTTTCCAACTAATTTGTGTAGGTGGTGGTAGAGTTGAAATTAGCTAAGAGAAAAAGAGCCTTTTTATTTATGGATACTCATAGAGTTTTGGAAGAGCAGACCATACTATTGCTTTAGAAATATCTAAAAAACATATTTAACATTTTCCATAAGAAAACTTCACTTGGAGTAATGAAGGTTATTGATTTATAAAATAAAATATTATTAGTATAAATACCAAAAGTATTTAAGTGTATTCTATTTTATATTAGTTTTTTATTTCACTAATCATAATTAAGACATTAAAAATTATTTTACAAATAAAGTTATAAATCATTAAATTAAATTGTTTTTTTATTCACTTTTTTATTTTTTTAGATTGTGAAATATTTTATAAAATGAAGTAATTGTATTTTTAATATTTTGAATTATAATTTCAAAATTATAAAGAATAAGCTCCTAAATAAATCAATATGTTTTTGTATTCTTAAATGCTAATAAATCTTTTAATTCTATTTGTCTTGAAGTGTTTGCCTTACTTAACTCTTAGTTCATATTTTAGTGTTAAAAATTATAAAATAATTTTTTTAATTTTATTTTTTTTTAATGTTTAAGCAATCAGGTAATTAATTAAATAAACTAATTCCTTAAGATTGATTTTGGGTTTTTAAGTTTTTTTACAATAGTTCTTTAAAATTGTTTACTAAAAGCCTTAAATACTTTTTTAGACCCATTTTGGAGGTGTTTTCCCCAAAAAATGGTTTTGTGTGAACATTTATAAAGGTGATGAGAATTTATTCCATATTTTTTTATAATTAATTAATTATCATATTTATTTATATTTTTTTTTTAATATTATTTATTTATAAATAGCAAGAAAATAAATTTATTAATTGTCAAAAATAAAATTAATAAAAGTGATTTTATATTTTTTAAAAAATGATTGTTTATATACACACACACACACTACATTACATAATCTTTTTTCATTTAATTAAATCAACAAAATTTACTAATTAGCTGCTTTTCTTAATTCATTATCAGTTTTATACAAATGTTTTAAATTTTTAAAATAAAAAAATTAAATTTAGAAATCGAAACACTTAATTCTTAAATTTTTCTATTTTATTTTAAATTATAAATATATAAATGAAAATAATATTTTGTTCATATAATTTGATATCAATTTAAATACCTATTTTCAAATTATTGCATTTTTTCAACTATTTAGGAAGAGCTCTAACTAATCTGCTCATCTTATGAAGTAATGCAGTTTTATACTACTTCAAAAATATTATTTTTGTATATTTGTGTTATAGTAAATTATGTAAGCTATTCTTCGAAATCCAGCTCAGAATACTAGATCAATAAAAGTAGGCTCCATATGATTGGTCTTTGGACTTCTAAGCCATGGTAGAAGTTGTTAAAAGCTAATCTAAACACTTAAAATAATGAACAGTTGTTAATGAAACTGTAAATATCTTCCAATAATTGAATTTTAAGTATTATGTTTCGGATTAGGTAGAGTATTTCGAGGGCTATTCCTAAGTTGCACCTTTGCAAATTAGTTATCAAAGATTTTAATATTTTTTTGTTAGAAGAAATAGAAATTGCGTAGTCTACTGAATCAGCAACTAAATTAGATAATATATAATAAGATTTTTCAGATGTATAATTATCACTTGAATTGCAAAGGACAGCCAAATTTTTAACCAAATCTGATTCGAGATAAATACTTACAGCTTTGAATTACTTTTCAAGAACTTCATTCAATACTTCGAGGACTCTCTAAATTACATTTTTGTTTTTCTTTTTATAAAAACGAATCAACTTTTATAGTTTTGCTATAAATTAAGAATTTGATGCCGCTTCTTATAAAAATAAACTTAAAATAGAATACTCGCATAAATTATTACAAACAATGCAGATTAATTCTGCATCATTTTAATTCTTTTCGACACTTGGAAGCCACTCAAAAAGAAGTTAAATACAATCTCTCTATCTTTACTCATTTTATACATCTATAAAGTACTATCCAATCAGCTTTAATAAAATGAACTATATCTAAAACGAAGATTACTTGTTTAATAAGATAATCCTAAAGTAATAGAACAAATTTGATTCAATAATATATTTTATTTGTTCTGGAAACGAATAAACACAATTACACAAAATACTTGTTCCTGTCTAAACTATCTAAACATTTTAATGAGAAAGTAAACTTTCAAATAGTTCAATCTATCCTTCATCCTATATAATAATATTAATTCAATAATCTTTAATGACTTAAGTAAAATTAAAACTTAAAAAAATAGAATGTAATTACGATAATCGCGAAAGGAAGATCTTAAGTGGTTGACATTTAAAATAAAATATGACTTAAATTAAGTAGAATATTCTATATTTAGTTAGCATCCTGAAGTTGTTAACTAGAAAAACAAAATTATTTAAATAAACTGACAACTTGTGCTGCGTTTTTATTTGAACATTTCGAAATATATTTATTGCCCTATTTTAGCATTTTTTTAATATCAATTACTAATAAAAGAATGTCCATATTATTTTTTTTAGTCTCAAAATATTCCTAAAGCTGATTAAATTTATTTTAAATTAACTGGTATTCTTCATTCTCAATTTACTCAGTTAAAATGATGCTATCTTCTTACTGCTCCAATGATTATTGCTTAAAATGTGTAGATATTGTACTAAAGAATTCAACTTTATCAGAAGTACTCAATATCCTTTGTCTACTTCTCTCAAGCTAATTATTTCTCTTCCTCTTTCTAATTTCTACATTAAATTATTCTTTTTTAATTGAAAACACTTCTCTCAATTCCTTTTCTTCAGCAAAACTCATAGTGAGGTCTCAGTATAAAAAATTGTATTTTTTTTTATTTGATTATTTATTTATCAAAAATTTTTGATCAAATTAATATCTGTTAATTTCAGAAGTGTATTTAAATTGAAATTCTAAAAATTATATGATAATCTTTAAATAACCCTTGCTAAACTATAATTCATGTTAGCTCAGATTTTAGCAAAGATAGTTGAAAAATTATAAAAAATAGATATATTTTTAAATGTAAGAAAAGGAATAACCAAATAATTTATTTTTAAAACATTTCAAAATTTATTTTCCAGAATTGTTTTAATTGTATTTAAAATTTTAATAAAAAAGAAAAAATAAAAATAATGTGACATTAATTTTTTAGTTGTTTGCCATTAAATAATTATTTTTATTAAATGAAAATAATTTCAAAACAAAAATTATTAAACTAAATAAATAACTCATTTATTTTTTAATTGCAATATAAATTTACTTCTTTAAATTCAAAAAGGAAACTATCACAACTCACTTTAAAACTAATAATAATTAATTCAAAATCTTTTGATAATTTATGATTTTAAGTAAATGGTTAAGGTTTTATTATTCAATTTATGATTAATTAGAGTATGAATATAAAATTTCTTTAAAAAGTTCAAAAAAGAAAATAAATGGCTCAAATAAAATAAGTTATGACAATTAATAAATTAATTTATTTTAATTTTATATTTTTATTTATTAATAACTTTTTTTTACGTTATATTTAATTCATGAAAAGCAGTAAATTTAACTAACCAATATTTATTTTTCTATTTGATAGATAATATTCGTCTGATTTTGACAAGTACATATGTATTTAAATACTAAAAAGTAATAATTATTATGATATATAGTAAGCTTTTTTTTCGCAAGAAGTAAGCAAGATAAGATAATATAAATCTTTTTTAAAAATAAAAGTTTTAGTTTGTATAATTATTTGGGATATGTTGCTTCCTTTAAATTTGCAGAAACTTAATTTAGTTTGGAGAGATAAATTATTAATAATATAGAAAGTTAGAACTTATTAATTTTTCTTTTAAGATTTCTCTATATCTAATTTTAAAAGTAATTAAAAATAATTGAGTGAAAATTTAGAGTTCCTTACAGTTCAAAATATTATTTGTAAATTTTTATAATATATTTTTGCAATAGTTTTTTATTAATAAATTTTAATTTAAAGCTGAATCAAATAATCAGATTTTTTCAATTTATTAGTAAAAACATTTTTTTCCACAAAACTAATCTGAAAAATTCTTACTTACTTACTTCTAAATAAATATGTAAAATTTTTTAGATTTAATAAGTCGATTTTGCTAAAAATATAAAAATCTTCATTTTTAGTTAACTATTCGAAAGAAAGTTATAGAGGTTTTAAGATATTTACATCCATTAGCAAAAAATTAAAATTTACACAAAATCATAATCATCGTTCTAACATATGTATAGTATAATAAATTCTTAAGACTACTTGAAGCAATATTTATGAATTATTAGCCAGCGGTGGATACGTTGCTAAAAAATTGAGATAACTATAATTTTTTTTTTTGGCTATAATGAAAAAATTTATATTTGTGTACTCTTCAACAGAAATAATTTATGAGCCAAATTTAATTTTTAGAAACCAATTATGGTTAAAATATGTTTTTATCTATATCAATTATTTTTTATTTAAATTTGCTGATTATTTGCTTGGAGCTAAATTACAATTGTTTCTTACTTTTTTTCTTCTTCTAAAACATTAAGAAATGAAAAAACTGTTATTTTTTTGAAATAAAATAATCATTTAAAATAAATTTTATTAAATTTTTTATTTTAGATTTAAGGCAACATTCAAAATTATATTTTTTTTTCAAATTTATCATAGAAATGAAAAAGACATACAAATAAAATTGTTGATGCTTTTTACTGACTTATAGTCAGAAGAACAGTTATACCACAAATTTTACATAGTTTTGATAGAAAATAATTAAATATGTGTAAACAAAATAAAAATAGAGGTTCACTCGCTTTTAGTATTTCACCAAATAAATAGCTTTCAGTTTATATAAAAGTAATCGCAAAAAGAATGGTATAGAGAATATTTGTTTGTTGTGATCAATAAAAGTATAATAAAATTTTTTAATTAATACTTTCAATAAACTCGTTAATTAAATTAAAAATTAGCTTAAGTAATCTTCATGAAAAAGCTAGGATAACTATTTTCTCGCAAAAAAGATAGGCAGGATTCTACTTATGTTAACTGTGAGTCTGAAAAAGGTAAATCATCTATGGATCATCTCCAATTATAACAAAAAGAAGATTTATAAAGTATTCTTGATCCATTTGAGTAAATTGCTTATTCTGATCACATAGAAAAGTTTAATCGTAAGAACAAAAAGCAGAAAAGATCACTCATGATTACTAATTATTTTGTCTATAATTTGAAAGGCCTAAGCTTAAAACGCAAGATAGATATATAAAAGATTAAAAAAATAATTTAAAACAGACAAAACTGTGAATTTATTTTAAATATTCCTGACGAGTACGATTATCGCTATTGCGCTCATAGTGAGAGTTAAAAATAGTGCATTATAGATATCCTCTGCTCTTTTTCTTAAGGTTTGCAAATTATGTATGCAGATTAAATAGACTTGGCTGAAGTAGTTTAGACTAAGAAAGAAATGGAGTATTTCCAAAATATCTAATCCGATGAGATAGATAAAACAACAGTTTAAATCATCAATGAAATTGAAGTGAGAAACACTTAAAATTATTGTACTAATTCAATAATTATAGATGATTGTCATAGTAACATTTGTAGAACTACAATTTTAAATGCTTAACTTACTTCTAATTAAATTTAAAATTAGCTTTCTTAAAATCCTAGAAGTTCTTTACTATACTCTCTATTTTCATCTAACCAACGCTAAAATAATGGTAGTAATACCCCAAGTCCTAAAAAAGATAACTATTAACATACTAATGATAATTATATCTAAAAACTTCCTTCATTTCAAAAAGGAATCTAAAGAAATTTCAGTGATTTCGAATTGATCGAAGTTCTTGGATACAACAGTATATGGAGGTATTTTAGAGTCAGGGAATGCTAAAATACAAAGAAAATTTATCAAATGAGAGTGATTAACATTCATAATTTATTTAAGTAAGAGAGTGAGGACATGTAAAATTAATTTGTATAAGAATAAATATATCTAATTAAAGAACTAGATTCTAATTACTTCACTCAGCAATTTTATTACATCCACCAAGGAAACTATTTCGCTGTCTTGTAAGAGGAACTAGATGCAATTAAATATATTGATCTCGCATAGCTGATTGACGAGTAATCTTTCCTCTCTGAAAATGTAGCAAAATTAATAGCAGCTTAAATAGCTTATTCTTTGCACATACTTCATCAAAAAAAGATCATTTACAACTAAGTGAACTCAAAAGATATAAAAATTGACCTAGCTGGCAACACCATACTTAATAGATTTGAATTTTCTCAATTCCTATTTACTCCTTTTTAAGTCTCTCCTAAAAATGGAGGCAAACTTTTTGTTAAATCAGAAAATGTAAAAAGCAGTAATGATACATTTTCTTAAGTGGCTTAAAACAAGAGTGCCTAAAATTACAGAAATTCTACCTGCAATATCAAAGAAAGAAATTCTGATGACATAAACTATTGCTACGCAGCTCCAGAAATAATAAATGAACAACCAAATACATATTCTTCTGATTGGTGGAGTTTTGGAGTTTTACTATTTGAGATGCTTTTAGGATATACTCCCTTTTATGATTAAAACCCTAGCCAAATCTAATAAAAGATTCTTACTTCAAAAGAAATTATATTTCCTAAAATGGCCAATATATCGCCAGCAGCAAAAAATCTAATTCAAAGATGTTTGGATAAGAATTAAAAAAACCGCATCAAAAGTAACGAAGTATTAAGCCATGAATTCTTTTAAGATATTAAATGGAGAGATATTAAGGAAAGAGTACCATAATAAGAAATTTCTTAAATATTTAATTTAGAGTAATAGTTGATAAAACAATCTACAAAAATCTAAATTGAACCAACAATTAATATAAATTAAGTTGATTCTTAATAAAAAGTATATGATTTTAATCCTTAAAAAACAACTAAAATATCTAATTGCTAAGATAAAACTAAAACAATAAGCGATAAATAAGATTAAATACTATAATAAACTCAAGCTACAAGCAATTATAATCAAATAGAATAATAAAACTATGAAAATAATACTGTAAAACACTAAAAAAAAACAAATTAATTTAATAAACATAACTATTAAGAACATCTAGAAGAAAATTTCATTTTAGACCTGTTTGGGGGTGTTGACAAAAATGTTTAAATCTTTAAATTAAATAACATGATAAAAAAAGAAAGAATTCCAATCGAACTTCTAAATGAGGCTTGACTAAGTTAATATTTATGATTAAAATTATTTGTAGCTAGGCTCAAATTAATTGCTTACATTTGAAAACTCAATAAAAGAATTTAATTTAATTTTCCACTTATAAAAAATTATAAATAAGAAAAAAACAAAAACAATTTTCCATAACTTGAAATTAATTGATAGAAATAATTAATTAATTATTTTAGACATATTATTGTTAATTAATCAATTTCTTAGTGAATATATTAATTAACTATAAACTCATAAACCAAAATTTTCCTTACCAAATTATCAAATCAACTATTTATATAAATATACATATGATTTAATTATCTTGTACAAATTTATTTACAAATATATTATTGTTAAAATATACAAATAATAATCAATTACAAAAATTTTCTATATATTATAACCATTAAAAATCTAAATCATATTTAATTACTTATTTGATTATCATTTACTTTAAAAGCAATTTTAAATTTTATTTACTTTATTTATCATTTTATTCTTTTTTATCTTTTTAATTTGGATTATGAATTTTATGATTAACTATTTATTACCCATCCAATAATTATGGAAACCAAATCAAAAATCATTAAATACAATGACTCTCTTTAAAATTTTTATATATTATTATAGTGCTCGTTTCAATAATTAAATTAATAACTTCTTTATACTACAACTCTCTGTTTATGTCAATTAAAAATTAAAAATTCATAAAAAAATATTGACAAAATTGCAAAATTAATTATTAATTTTTATTTTAAAAACAGAAGATATTTTTTTGATCTGCTTTTTATGATTTTTTTATTCATTATTTTTATTATTTTTGTTTTGAATGCTTAACATAATTTTCTGCATATTAATTGATTATTTAATTAAGAAAAAGAATAATATATAAAAAATTAAACAAAAATTTACTGCAAATTTTCAAAAATAAAATAATATAAATTTATTTAATATTAAAAGTATTTAACAGTTTGGTTTTTTGTTTTTATTATATCTTTCATTAAGCTGAAGAAAAATAATTAACATATTTAATTTAAATTAGATAATTATAATTAATTTATAAAAAAATACATAGATTTTTAATTAAAAGTTCTAAGATTATTTTTTTATAGCAAAATGCTTTGTTTTCTTTTGTTTATAGTGAGATTAAGACTATGTTAATACTAGAACCTTTTATCATATCTTTTTGTAATTATAATTATTTGATTTCTTAAATGTTTAAACTTTTATTAGAATCAGAAATTTTTAGAGCTTAACCATAATTATTAATTAATGGATAATATTTAATCGTAATGTATTTCCTAGTAAGGGTCTACATATGTAGTATTGCATATTATTTTTTAACTGATAGTAGAATAATTTTTCAATATTTTTACGGATTACATATTTTTTAATATAAGCACACAGCTAAAAAAATTAAAAGAGAGAAATTTACTTATTTAATTTAAAGAATTTTTATTTATTTACTCTTTTTAGAAAATAGCACTTACTGAAAAGAACTAGTACAATTGTCGATTAAATCATTATGAATAATAAATTACTGTGCTTCTCAAAGTAACAAACAAATCAAAGATTTTTAATACAAAAGTTCAGAAATAATAACAAATTAAATTGAATTCGTATTCTTAAAATAATTCATAAAACATTTTTTTTGGAATAATTTATTTGATAAATTTAAAATAAAATTTGTTTCATAATATTAAAAATAAGTGTGAAATAATCACAAATAATGATTTATATCCCTTACAACATGTGGAAATAATATAAAGTTAAGTAAAGGGGGATACATTCCATTTATAGTTAATGTTAAGCTTAAATATCTAGTATGATCTTATTCTAAAACTATATATGAAAGTATTTAGATATTTAAATTAATTAGTTAGTTAAGCATTAAAAAAAAATGGTTCTACTATTTATCTACCTGCCTACCTATTTTTATTTCTTACTATTTATCATAAGAATGAATGATCATCTTAGTTTTAAATATCCCCTTCCAACTCTATGTATTTTTTATAATTAATTATTTAAAAATAAATTAATTAAATTATTTTAGAGTTTAGCAATTTATTAAAATATGTCTAACTTGTTAAAGACTATTGTTATCTTACTTGCAATAACCACTGCAGTTTATTGTACAGTAGATGAATATGATCGCATGAAAAAAAGTACTCTTAAGCTTGTTGTTTAAATCTACAGACATGGTGCTAGATATCCTATTTATGATAAGACTTATGATGCAGCGGAATAAAAGAAAATGAATGGTGAACTCACTCCTGTTGGTATACGTTAACAATTTGAACTTGGTAGAAAGTTAAGAGCCGAATATATTACTTCTTCTAGAGCATTTTTATCAACTAGCTACAATCCTCAAGAGTTGTATGTTAGATCAACAGATGTTACTAGGTATTTATTTATTTACTAAATTTTAATTAATTTATAAAATTCATTTTATTTAAAATAATTTTTAAAAAGAACACTTATGTCTGCTGAAAGTCAATTAGCTGGTTTATATCCATACGGCACTGGTCCTAAAATCCCTACTTAAGTTTAAGGATATTCTGCAGATTAAAAAAAGCAAATTTTAGATGCACCTTACAAATTCTTTGACTAAAGTATTAGTTAGGATATGACTGATGATGCTAATGCAATTCCTAATGGCTATTAACCTATTCCCATTCATACAATTAGTTAAAATTAAGATAAACTTCTTTTGGGTATGAGTTATGGTTGTCCTAACTCTTAAAAGTGGACTGCTTAAAACAAATAGAGTGATGAATGGAAAAGAATTAACAAAGAGTTAAGTGACACTATCTCTAAGTTTGCTAAAATTATGATAAAAGATGAAACTTAGCTTGCCTCTTTTGACTTAACAAGCTTACAATAAAATATGGATACTCTCATTAGTGATTATTTCTAAGGAAGAGATATTCCTACTGAGATGAAGGATAAAGATTTCTGGGAAAAAATTGAATAGTTACTCTACTTAGAAATCCATTTAGAATTATTAAAGACAAAGCAATAAAAGCAAGTATCTATTACACCATTCTTCAATTCTTTGATTGGTTACTTTGAAAAGAAGTTGAACAACACAGCTCCTTACAAGTGGTACATGCACTCTGCTCACGACACCACTACTTCTATGATATTAGTTGGTATGAATTTAACTAGTTGGGAGTGTATGGAACGTTATCACACTAACTAATTATAAAAAGATGAAGTCTGTATCTACCAACCTACTACATATGCCACTAATCTTATGTACGAGCTTAGAGAAGATCCTGATACCCATCAAAATTTTGTCATGTTTTCCATGAATGGATAGTACTTGCCCATATGTGATTAAACATCTAAATACTGTGACTACGAAGAATTTAAGAGAAGAATTGCTTAATAAGTTGTACCTGATTTTGATCAGTAATGTGGATTTATTGAGGCTAAAGCTGCAGAAGTTTAATAATACACCTTCTCTTCTAGTTTAACTTTTATAAGCATTAGTTTACTTCTTTTATCTTTACTTTGATTATTATAAATATCAATCCTAATTTATTTGTATTTGTAAATATATTTAGTTTTTGTTTTAAATTTATCTCAGATTTAATTGGCAAACAAACTTGTTTTTAATTTAATCAAATTTTTAACTTATCTAATAATCTCCTCTAACTATATCACCCATTAATAAATAAATTAAATTTTTATGATTTTTTGTTCCCTTTTTTTTCAAATTTACTTACTTATTTAACCTATAAAATAAAAATAAAATGAATGAACTATTATCACTGTATTTCCTCGGATTGGTTTTAAATCATTCATAATATATTGGTGAGGAGTTTTTTATAATAATACATGAAAAATTAATATTTCTCGTAATGATTCAAACAATAGTTTTGAGGAATTAAGGTTATTATTATTTACTCAAAATTAAATAGTTAAAGCGCATTAAAAATACTTTGTTAATTAAATTAAAAATTTAAATTATTTAATATTTATTAAAAACATTATCCTATTTAACTAAAGAAAAGATATTATGAACTTTATTTTAGTAAAAATTATGAATTAGTATTATAAATAAATTTATAATAGAATCTTTCATAACGAACAATCTAAACAGAATATATTTTAAAATATTTTAATCAAAAAATGATTTTAAAATTTAGAATATTTAGAACATTTCAAAATATTTTAATATTCTCATTCTAATTAACAATTAGAAATATTCTGTGATTTTTGTAAATAATTTTATTCCTTACTTATTTTTTTAATAAAAAAAAATTGAATTAAAAAAATTTCTTTTATTTATCTTAAAATTTAAGAATGTTATATGATTGTGATAAACTTCTTTGTTTTATAATCAATTTTATAAAGCTTTGAATTGATATTTCATAAAAACATATTTAAATTAAATTCTTTGTATACAAATATTCAAATTCATAATTTGATTTTAATTATTGAATATTAATATTAAAATATGCTTAAAAAATAAAATCATTCGAATTTTGAGATTTTAAACAAACACATTTCTAACTAAAAAATGACATAATAAATTTAAAAAAAATAATTTATTAAATTAAGTATTTACCATTAAATGTAATTTAATAATATATGTAATATGCATTTCTCAAATTCATGTGTACATAAATTATAGAAGAACTAAAAAACATGTAAAAATTAATTAATTACTTTTTTTTCAATGTTTTTTATAATTGGAAAAATATTGATTGGGACTTTACTATTTGAGTTTGTAGAAGTTATTATAGATATTTTGGTAAATTAAAGGATATATTAATAAAATATTGATTGTATTATACTAAATAAATATGGATAAATAAAATCGTAGTAAGAAATTTGATAAATAATCAGTTTTTCTAAAAAGCCTCCTTAATTACTTAATAGCATTTTTTATTTTTACTTGCCATGCTGAATGCTAATATAATAACCTTAGTTAACCTTATCTAATATTTAATAAAAATGAATAACAAATTATGTATAATAAATGCACAAAAAATGAAAATTATTAAAAAAACAACTACAGCAGAATGCTGTTATAAGATGAATTAAATTCTATAGTTTATGTAAATCCACTTAAAAAAGAAATGTACCCAGAACCTTTTTAATAAGTAACTTTATTCATGTATTTTTGAAATAATAATAATTAACAAAATTCATTTTTCATTATGCCTTTAAGATTGTCTTTTAATTTTCTTTCATTCACAAAAGGATACAATATAAAAAGGATCAGAAGAGCCTACAACAATATTTATGGTGGTAAGAAAATATTTATCATATTTTAACATCAAAATTGATTTTTCTAATGCAAACAGCCAAAATCAAGCACTGTTGATATCATTTTCGATTTAAGGCATGTCTAAAATCAAATATAAAAGTCTATAAGCTTTAGCTATGGCAAAGACTGGGATGTAATTATTTGAAAATACTAAAATTAATTTTTTTTGTTTGAATCACTTACTTATTTTATATAAATATTAAAATATTTTTATTCATTTTTTGCTTAAGAAGAATTGATTGATGCAGGAAATAATATTTTAAAAACCTAAAATTCAAAAATGAAATAGATAGATAAATAAATAAATAAAATTGATAATACCCAATTAACTAACTAAATGACTAACTTAATAACTAAATTACTAATTTTGTTTATATCCAATTAAAATTAATTTAAAGATAGAATATACAGATACAATAAATATATTAATTAATAAATAATATTGCCAACAGATTGCGATTTCTACAAGCTAGAGTTTCACTTTAGGTAATTGGACACAGGACTTTGAATCAAATAAAATTGATCTACCTGAATCATTTTTAAACAGCACGAATTAAAAAACAGATAGTCATAAATTTGTTTTATTTGCTTATGAGGATATGCATCTCATGATATTCATAAGAATTCTTAAAATAAAATTCAGTTCTTTAAGTTCTTTATTTATTTAAACCACAAGTGTTCATATCTAAACTCCATATCGAGCTTCTATGAAAAGTGGACTGATATTTCCTTTCATATTGTGGAGTAATTCTCCTGTAAATTTACCTTTAAATTTACCTGAAATGGTCAATCCGAATTAAGATTATCCTTTAAGCATAGTTTCATACACTACTGCAAATCCTTCTTAGCATAATCATCCAATAAACCTGACTCAATCTTCAGCATATACATATTACATAAATAATGATAGATATTGGAAGAACTTGCATTAACTGGTTATACCTTACCTGCCCTATTTTACTAATTGTAAAAATTATGGATAATTCATTTATCTTCATTAAATTATAGAAAACCATGAGTTATGCCATCTTGTTGACCCAAAGGATACTGAGCCTATTAAATAAATTAGTTTTTAATAGGAACCTGTTTCTGATTAATGTGAAGATTTAAAATTTGAATGCATAATGGATGATGCATTTTATTCTTCTAATGCCCTTCCAAAGTTATACTAATTACCAAAAAATACTAATCTATTTTATATGTCTGCTAATCCTGTTGACATTTAAGATATCTCTGTTGATGGGCTTTCGTTCAAAAAGAGTGAATTAATCCCGGTTGTTTCTTTAAATTAAGTTCCTGCAAATTATCTACCAGCAAGTATTGAGCTCGCTATTAATTATTACTAAGTTGATAAATACCATAAAAAGATAATCAAATGTGAAATGGAGTTTAAGTCTCTTATAAATAAAGAGACACTATCTTAATAATCTAATTTCACATATGAATTGCGTTTTTCATTCCATTCTATGAGCCATGCTGAATTAGCTATTGCTTTTGCCTTAGATTATCCTATCTACTTGATTCTTTCTTGCATAATAGGTTTATTCAGTATTGCAATGATTTGTATATATTTTGCCTTCTACAAGATTGGAAATTTGTAAATACTAAAAAAATTTAATCAATTTATCAAAATTAAATCAATAAAATCTTATTTATAAATTTTAAAATAATCAACCAATTAATTAACATTAATGATAAGGTATTTTTATTAAGCTTAAAATGATTATTTTTTAAATAAAAAAAAGTTTAACAAGAAGAAAAATAAAGACCTCGTCAAATTATTTCTTTCTTTCTTTTCATGGATTGAAAGAATTATTTCAAGAAGTTTATTATCATTTAACACTTTACCCGCCAATAATAAAGGGAATAGTTATATCATTTTTCCCTAAAATAATATTATTCACTATTTTATCTGTCTTGATGATTGGGACTTTTTGGGGATACACTATTATTGGCTGCAGTAGTTTAACTGATGATTATTTATGCGAGAATTCTCTTTTTGAAATTTTATTTGTAAATTTTATCATTTGTTGATGGGAAATAAATAGATTTGTAATATTTATCAAAATAAATAAAAAGTAAGAAAATATTGCACAGGAAACAAGAAGAGGTAGGCTAGGAATAAGTTTAGTTGTTATTGGATTTTACATATGTGTTAGAATGGCAATAGTTTTTATTCCAGATACATAAGAAGATAAAATATAAGAAGAGGTTACTAAATTCACAAAGAAAAATCCTGAATTTCGATACAATATAATTTCGATATTAAAATTTCTTTCAGATGAGCCTAAGCTTTTGAAAAGCGAATCTTATGATGGAAATATATGGAGAGATAAAGTTTGGAGCAGAGGATTGTTTATATTTATAACAATACTGGTACTAGTTTTAATGGTTATTATTTTATACCTATCTTTCTCTGTTTACTATGCTACAAATATTTGGATGTTTATATTTATACTCAAAATAACATAAATTATTATTGAAGAGGGTCTCAAAGTTTATGTAGAAAATGAGCTCTTGCTAGGGAGTTTAAGTTGTGTTATGAGTAAATTATCAAAAGATTAATTCAATATATTATCATTCATTTTTAAAAAAAAGCTATGATAAACACAATATCTGGATTAGGAGCAGAAAATTACTTTGCTTATCTAGTAAATGTTTTCGTTGCTCTTGGAATTATGTGTTTCGAAAAAGTGAGTTAAGTGTTGATAGTAAAATAAATATCTCGAAGTTTATTCAAAGCATCAAAAATATTGAATAAATGGATAGAGAAGTAAATAATTGAACTATTTGAAATATCAAAAAAATAATAATTATTTATTTTTCTTCAGACAATTTATCACAAATGATAATGAAGAAACAGAAGAAAATGATGAAGAAGATGAAACAAATGATATAAATAGTTAATAAGAAAAAGAAGAATTTCATTTTAAGAAATAGGAAAATATAAGAGATGGTATATTCATTATTTTATTTTATTTTATTTGTATAACCCTTTTTTTTTAGATATTAGTGAAATTGTCCTAACAGAGATTTATGAGGAGAGTTTTGGTTCCATTGAAGATGATGGTAAACTATTTGTTAAATTATTTTTTGTGGTTTAATTATTTAAAAAATTTATAAATAAAAATTAAAACAAAGATTAGTTAAATTTATTTACCAAAATTTAAAATATAGAAGCTGAAACAGTTGAAGTAAAAAGGCAAAGCTTGTAAATAATAAACTCAATTGGTGATGTTTATCAAGATAAGTTAATTGAGATCAATAAATAATAATAATTAACATCTAAAGTAAGAAGTTATAGCAGCAATAGTGTGGAGTGTAATAGTGATCAATTATAGGATTAGTTTGAGATCTTATTTTAGCACATTTTCGATAAAAAGTTTATGAAAAATTATAAAAGGAAAGAAAGATAAGAAAGCTTAACAGAAGACGAGGATTAGCAAACTTAAAAACAAAAAAATTTAGAAAAAGAAGAAAAAAACAAGTAAGTTAAAGTTTTCACAGACTTTTGCTACAAATCTCTGAATATCTTAGAACTTGTAAATTAAAACTAAATTTCTTTCTTTCTTACTTTAAGAATTTTGCTATTAAAATATTTTTAATAAATAAATAAATAAGCCCATTCAAACAGCTTTTCTTTGGTTGTTTTATGATTCTAATTAAATATTTACTAAGTGGAATATCACAAAAGAAGGTCTTGTATTTTATTTTCTTTTCTCTATATTTGCTATCCCTTTTCAAATATGTGTAGATATTCTTTTCATCAAAACTGTTGAATAATATCACGGGGTTTGTATTAAAGATTATGTAAAATCAGTAAAAGAAAGATATATAAATAGAAAATTTAACTGGAAAGCAGATGATACCTCTGATGCCTTAAACTACCTTGAAAAAGAATACTAATATATTGATGCTTGGTGCTTTTCCTCTTAGCTTTTCTTTTGTTACTGTATATTCTTGGCTGGTAACTCTAAGATATTTAAAATGTTTCTATTTAAGCTATTGATTTATTTTTTTTATTTTAATTAAAGGTTCTATAAGCATTGTTTAAGGTGCAATTACAATAATAAATAATCAATATAATTTTTTAGGAGATTAAAAGCTTACTATTATAATCATAATATGGGTGGTATTTTGCTTTTTAGTTGAAAGACTATGCTTTTTTTTTTATGAACATTCATAAATATGGAAGAAAGATTAAAAATTTACAAAAAAGATACCTAAAACTGAAGAAGAAATAAGTTTAAAATAATAAGCACATGAATAGATTTTATCAATTTAAAATTTTAATTCCCCGAACATAACTAGATAATTACATAATCAAAATACTTTTAGAAGGTAAGAAAAAATTGAAATGGATTTATCGCCTTTGCAGGTTAATTCAAATAAAGAGCCTATGACACCAAATCAAATTCTATCAAATATTGATCCAAATAAATTGAAATACCAAAATACTTTTTTTGCTTAAAAAAGCCCATTTTAGTTCGCAAGGTAGACTTCATCAAGAGAAAATTTTAACAAAAAAAGTGATGATAGACTGTTCACTTTTAATTAAGGCGTTTTAAGTTAATCTTAATTCCAAACTAAATAATCAATCCTAGCTAATCAATATACAAGAAAATTTTCTACATTTAACAAGAACACTATTAACAGTAATCCTACAATTTAAAAGTTTTTTAAAAGATATGAACAAAATTTATATGATGAAGAACTTGAATACGAAGATTTCTTTAAAGAAACGGCTAAAGAGATTAATAAAAATATATATTTAAAAATGTATCTTGACAGAGAGGTAGAAAATGCTTATGAGCAAAGTATTCTAGTCCATTCCTTTATCTTAGAAAATCTCTCAGAATAAAAAATGCAAACGTATTTTTAATATTTAAAATTTGTTTAATTAATAAATTAAAATTTATATTTTAGAAGTCCTTTGGCTGATTTGACAAATTTAGTAATACAGAAATTTAAATACTCTCAAAATAGTGATTAAAAAAGATTTTAGTGGGAATCTTACAAAAAAAATTTCAAAAAAGTTAAGAAATACAAAGAGCGTGTTCAAAAGTTATCAGAAAAGAAAATTCACCTTTTAAATCACGAATACAAAGATGAAAAGTTTCTTCAAAAATTTATTAAAAGAAATTAAATTTGGATAAGAAAAAATATTAATATTATGTTTGATGACCTAATAAAAGGAGTGTCTCAATCCTAGCTTCCATTGTATTAAATTAAAATATTTTCCTTTTAAAAGTTCATTTATTTATTCAATTTTTTTTAATTTAAAGACTGAGAAATCATATTTTAGAAGGTTTTAATCAAATATATGGAGATATAAAATAAGGTTCAGATAATTAAGTAAAATCTATAGTTTAGGATTAAATAACTAAATAGGAAGCTTAAAAGTATATTGGAACTTATGTACACTATATTTTAAGATATTGGAGATAAAGATCAACTAATTTATAAATTGCTTAAAATGTAGTTGGTGGATATTTGCTAAAAACTAATAATTCATAAAATTGTGAGTATTGTAATAAGAATTGGGGATTATAAGTGTAAACAAAGGAAAATGTGGAAGATCTCTTTAACATTTTTTATAAAAATGAGTGCAGAAGAATAAAATTTTACTTTAATGTTGTTTAGTTGTTTGAAAAAGATTGTTTAGTTATTGATAAAAACACCTATAAAAGAGATAAAGAAAGATGTAACACATTGAAATCTCTAAAATTCATAAAATTTTAAGATCCTATGTTTCAAGAAGACTTTAATGAGAGTAATGAAAATAATATTTTAGATAACTCAAAAGATTTTGATGACACCTATAATAATGACAAATCGTATGATGATTAATAGATATAATTATCTTCTTAATAAGAAATAAATTCTTATTAATAAAGAAGGAAAAATTCTAAATAAACTGCCTTCTTTGTTGAGCACTAAAATTTAAGTAAAGAAAAGCTATCTCAAATAATGAACAAAAAAAAATTTATTGAAAGATGGTAAGAGTTCTTTTTTAAGAATGCAACTTTTGTCAGTGTCTGCTTCTAATGCAATGAGGAAGCTATGGAGCAATTTATTTATTAAGTTTAAAGAGAAAGGAAAATTAAAGAATAAGAAGATCTTTTATTAAAATAGTATTAATAGCATTTAGTGAAACTTAATGAAATAAATGACAATAATATTTTACACGAGCTTGAAGAATAAGATAAAAAAGATATCGAGTATGAAAAAATTGAAGAATTTGGCTCTAATTACAAATAAAATAGCTGGAAGAAAAAAGATTAGAAAAAATTGAAAGGAACAACGATAATAGAAGAAGACTTTTGTGAGAGAGTTATTAACGAAGTCGTAAATGAAGTTAAAGAAGATGAGGAAGATGATACAGGCTATTACAATAACTTAACTATGAGAGTAAAATCCTTCTCTAGTAAACCTTAGAGGACATCTCTATTTAATATAAGAGAAAAGGCTGATTCAGCTTCTTCAAATAAAGTTGACAATGTCTCTTCATTTTCTCCAAAACATTATCAAAGTCTTTAATTAATAAAGCTTTAAAATATTGGATTCGATTAATAGAATAAAAATAAAGATGAGTGTTAATCTCATACTTAAAGAGAATCTTAAGATATTCAATAAAATCAAAAATCTCTCCAAACTAATAGAGGTAGCCTTTTTTTAAATGCTAAAAATAGCAGTAAAGAAATCCATAATAAATCATAAAATTCAGGTGAAAAATCTTTTAACCACAAAAGCAACAGCAGTAGCAGTAATAGTAGTGAAAATAGTAGCAGCGAGAACAGCAGTGATTCAGAGTCTCGACAACAAAATGATAGCAAATTATAAAGAAAGAAATCGATTCATCTAAAAAGCAATAAAAGTTTCAAGTCACATGAATCCAAAACTCATCCTTTAACTTCAGAATAGTTAATAAAATCTCATAGTTAAATTAATAATTCAGTTTAAAGAGATAATAATAATAATATAAATAACAATAAAGATAAAGAGCATATTTAATTATTAGATCCCCAAAAAATATTAGGAGAGTATAAATTATAAAAATCAAGTAATACCTTAATTACATCTAATAATGAAATCGATGCTTCTAACTTAAATAATTTCATTGAAAATCCATCAAATTTAAATTAAATTATGAGTTAATAGAAAAAAATAATAAACTTTAATAATATTTAATAGAGTAATTATTTTAACAATATAACTATTTAAAAAACTGAAAATGCTTAAACTGAAGATTTTTTCTTCTAAAGTGCAAGAAATATTTCATAGGATTACTAACAAGCAATTAGCAGTTAAAATTAATACATAGAAGAAGTATTAAATTATTCTAGTAATATTTCATATAATAAGTAATCCAAAAATAAAGAAAACTGATGTTTAACTTTAAATAAATAAGTTTTTGGATATTCAACAAATTATTTTAAATTCTTAATAATAAAAAAATTTAATTAAATTTTTACAGTATTAACTCTATTTTTTTTTGATAATTTAATTCATAATTTGAAAAATCATTTATATTTACAGTTAATTTTAATTAAAAAAATGGATAGAAATTTGTTATTTATTTTTTGGATTAAAAAAAAATGATTTTAATGATTGTAAAAATGTGGATTTTTTAAATTACTTGTTTTTTTTGAATTAATTGAAATATTCAATAAATAATTTGTAGATTCGTTTATTAAAATTAGTTTCAGTAAAAAAACATTAAATATAATTAAACAACATAGTTTTTAATTAATTAATTAATATATTAAAGCTTTTATAAGTTATTCAAATTAATCAGTTTTTTAATCAAAGAAAGTGAGTAATTAGATTGAAAAAATTTAATAAACAAAATCAACAAAGTAGAAATAATTAACAAATCTAACAATTTGAATCAATATAATTATAATTCACTATTAAAATGATCAAATTTTTGTTTTTGGCCTTTATTTTTTATTTCTAATTGAATTTGATCATGCCAAAGACCTTTAAATCATAAAATGTAATTAATTCTTGATGACTCTATTAAGCTAAGCATAAATTACTTTATGAATTAAACAAATTAGATTCATAGTGATGATGATTCACAAAATTTTAAAATAAAAAGATCACTCCAAGGAAGCTAATAATTGTAGACAGATGAGATTTTATATGTAACACCATTAAAAAAAGAAATGTATCCTGAACCTCTTTTTTAAGTAAGCAAAAAAAGCATAATTTTCAAGAAAAATTGATTTTATAAAATAAATACTCTATAAATACTAGGATGAAAGATTATTTGATTTTGAAGAGCCCATTACTATAATATAAGTGGTAAGTACATACATATATATTGTTTTGATTTTGTTTGTTTCAAAAATGGATTTTTAAAATTGCTTTTAAATATTAAATTAAAATAAGAATCAATCTAGTAGCTTTGATATAACATTTGATTTGAGACATATTTATGACTTGTAAGATAGTTTAGAATTCAAATATAATAGAGATTGGGATGTAAGAATTTAAAATTATTTTTAATAGTTGTTAAGTAACAAATATCTTATTCAATTACATTGTGCTACTTTTTAAAACATTGCTAATTTTTATTAAAGATAAAAATAGATACTAATGAGCTAAAACAGCTTCTAATTGCATAAAAAATTTATTCATTTTCAATACTTTCAATAATAATATTATATTTTAATTTATTAACTACTACTTTTCTAATTTTTATAGATTGCTATTGCTGTCAATAATACATTTTATTTGGATTCATGGAGAAATTAAATAGATGATTATATAATCGTTCTTCCTGAAACATTCGAAAATGATAATATTATTAAGGAAGATAGCCATAAGTTTAATTTATTTGCATATTATGACTTAAATGTTATGGTTTTTATAAGGATCTTAAACTCTACTTTCTCAAGCTTTCGAACTTTATTTTTTTAAACGGTTACTTTTAATATTAAAACCCCATATAGGTCTATTTACAATTAGAATAAGATTTTTGCTTTTGTTCTTTAAAACGAAGGAATAGTTAACTTACCACTTAATTTACCAAACATGACTGCTAATACTTAGAACTATCCTAATGTTATAATTTCTTATTCAACGGCTAATTCCTCGGATTCTCTTTTCCCATAAAACATAACGCAGGAAAGTATTTACAGTTCATATGTAAATAATGATAGATTTTGGGTAAATATGCAGCAGTTAACCATTCCTTATATCCCTTATTTCTCAAACTGCAAAAATTATGGATAATTTATGTATCTTCATGATATTATAGAGGATGGAAGTATATGTGATTTAGTAACTCCATAAGAAACTAAACCTGTTAAACAATTAGGATTTTAAACAGCACCTGTGTCAGATAAATGCGAGGTAGAAATAGAATGCATTATGGATGAAGCATTTGTTTCTTCTAACGCATTACCTAAATTATACGAACAGCCAATTTTAACTAATTTATTTTACGTAGTTACTAACCCAATTGATCTGAATGAAGTCACAGAGAATAATTTGATTTTTAAACCTGAGGAATTAATTCCAATTATTGCTAGTAACTAAATACCTTAAGGACATTTACCAACTTCTATAGAGCTCAAACTGAGCTACTATTAAGTAGATAAATACACGAAAAAGATTATAGAAGCAGAAATAAAATTTGGAAGCTCTGTAGACATCACTACATTACATAATTAAGATCAATTTTAATATAAATTAATTTTCAATTTTCATTCAATGAATCATGCAGAGTTAGCTATAACTTTTGCTTTAAAATGGTCAACTTACTTGGTACTTTCATCTATCATAGGAACCTTCTGTGTAATCTTTATATTTTTATACTTTCTCTATTGGAAGACAGCTAATTTGTAAAATTCGATTTTAGAGTTTTTCGTGTTAAAAATAAATTTTGTAAAATAAGCATCGTAAGAAGGAAAGTTATCACAGACTCTAAAAACTTTCTGATTTCTGTAAATAGATTAAAAGAAATTTTTGTTGAGCTTAGATTTTTTCTTTCTCTTTACGTCCCCTTTATATAAGGCATAGTTATATCAATAATTCCTTATTTTACTTTGCTATTTATTGTTTCTGTAGTCATGTTAGGAGGATTCTGGAGTATCCCATTTTTTGGATGTAAAAGTTTGACAGACGATTATATTTGTGAGAACTCTGTTTTTGAGAAATACTTTGTAATTAATTAATTAAGTTTAATTCTTATTTGAGAATTCTTTAATTAATTATTTTTAGGGCCATGAAATAGATTAATATTAAAGAAGAGGCAGACTAGGTGCTTCCCTAGTTATTATTGGGTTTTATCTACTCATAAGAATTTCTATTGTGTTTGTCCCAGAAACAACAGAAGAAAGAGTTTATCATTAAATAAAAAACTATACTCAAAGACATTAAAATAAGTAATATAATTTATTGACCATATTAGATCATCTCTCAGATAGATTAAATATTTTTATGACTCAGTCTTATGATGGAAATATATGGAGAGAAAAAGTATGGAAAAGGGCTATTTATTTGTTTTTGATTATGTGGATATTAATAATAGTTAATGTGATTATCACTCTGTCTTTTTCCCTTTTATTCGCTACCAACATTTGGTTTTTTATTTTCTTGTTTAAAATCAATCAAATTTTTGTTTTAGAGTGCACCAAGATTTATGTCGAGAATGAGCTTTAGTTGGGAACTCTTGCCTGCACTATGTGTAAAAACTTTTTTACTGAATTATTTTTTTAGCTAAAATATTTAAAACATAAAAGTGATGAACAATTCAATTTCAGGATTAGGAGCACCAGATTTTTTTGAGTACTTATTTAATACATTTGTGAATCTTGGTATTTCTACTTATGAAAAGACTATTTAAGTCCTACTTGTTGAGTTTTGTTCTTAAAATACATTTAAAATGGTGGCTCGCTTTAAGAAGTGGTTAGATAAGTAAATTAAATTCACATTTTCATTTTATCTTTATTAATTATTAAAATTGTGAAATACAAAAGACAATTTTCACCTTAAGATGAACAAGAGAGTCTAGATGATGACGTTGAGTCAAGCTTGGAATTATAAAATAATTAAAAAGGTGAAGATAATGAAATAATCGAATAAGATAACCATAAGAAAGGAAAAGATTTTTTTGGTAATTTTTAATCTATTAATAACCATAATTTTAAATTTGGATATTTAAAATTAAGTAAATAGTGAAATTATGTTGACTGAAAATTACCAAGAGAGTTTTGGAACAAATGATGATATAAGTAAGTTCTTTAATTAAAATGTTTTTTCAAAAAGCTTTTTTATATTCTGTAAATTTTTAATCTTTGCTTTTATGTGCAGGAAATCATATAATTGTTATGAGATTACTGTTTTTTCTTTATTTTCCAAATTTATTATTTTTAATTTATTTTCTAATATAATGACAACTATGAAAATATATTTTTTGTTTATTTTCCAATTTGATTTAATAATATTTTAGAATATTTAGCCTGTTATATTTTTAGAATTCACTTTTTTATGATTTATTAATGAAAAAAAATTAAATTAAAAACTATTATTTTAAAAGAAATTTAGTAGGAAAATATAACGGATTTCTAATAATAGGTATTGGAATAAGAAAATATATAAAGAGAAAAATAGTACTCCAAAGAAAGTTTGGGAGATATGAGTTAATGTTAAATGGATTAAAGCTTTCAAAGCAAATATTTAGTTGATGAAGATTAGTTTGAGGATACTTTTTAAAGTGTCTTTGATAAGAAATTCATGAAAGGTTTTAAAAAATAAAATAATAAAAATCATTAAGAAGATTTAGAAAAAGAAAACAAAAAAGAAGAAGAAGAGCTCAGATTTAAATAAAATAAGATTTTTTCTGATTTTTGTTATAATACATTCACTGTGTTAGCAACAGTATATAAATTAATTTATTTATTTATTTAACTAATTTAAATTAAAATTTTTTATTTAATCAATAAAACAAGCCATTTTAGGTAATAGCTCTATGGATATTTTATGACTCGAATAAGATGTTTGTGAGATGGGTAATATCGAAAGAAGGCTTAGTATTTTACTACCTTTTCAATGTTTGGAATATCCCTTTTTAAATCTTTGTTGATATACTTCTCCTCAAGTCCGTTGAGCAAATCCACTAAGTTTCTATAAAAGAGTACGTTAACTTGTGTAGAGAAAGATTTAAAAACAGAAAATTCAATTGGAAAGCTGATGATACTACTGATGCTTTAAAGTGCTTGGAGCCAACTTTACAAAAAATTGATGTCTGGTGTTTTTCTTCCCAGTACTTCTTTTGCTTAAGTGTATTTGTTTCAGGTATTTGATAAATTGCTTTAATTTTAATTATTTTTTTATATTAAACTAATTATTTAACATTTCATTTTAAAATTCAAGGAATGATTTGCGTGTTATAAGGTGTACAAACTATCCAGATAAATAAATTTAATTTATTTGCAGATAAAACTTTAGTTTTCCTACTAATTTTTTGGGTATTGTTATGCTTTCTTATAGAATAAGTTTGCTACTTTTTTTATAATCATACATCTTTATGGAAGAAAGCAAGTAGTGAAAGTAATTAAGAAGATGAGAAGGAGAAAATAATTTCAAAAGAAAAAAATGCCACAGAATTACTTGCAAAAATAAATAATATAAATATAATAGAAAATAAATGTAATACATAATTGTAAGAACTAGATTTAGATTGTTCACCTATTATTTAGCCTTAAAATTATGATTCTATTGTACAAAATAAAGAATCTATCAAACAAAATAGATTTTTAAAAAATATATCAAAAGCAACTCATTTCTAAGATATTACAAATGTCAACATGTTAGGAGTAAGAAATGAATTATTTAACTCAGGTTTTTAGTTGAACTCTTTGAATGCATCAAGATAATCTTTATTTTCAAATAATTTATATCAATAAAATATCATTGAAAAAAAATTAACTGAAACCATTTTGTAAAGAGTCCAATTTTAAAATAATTAAACTTAACAAAACTAAGAATAGGAGGACTAAATGCAAAAGAGAAATCAAGAATTTATTTTCAAAGAATAAGCTAAATTTATTAAAAATAATTACTACATTTAACTGTATTTGAAAGAGGAGATCTAAAATGTAGAACAATATGATATTTCAGTTTAAAATTTTATTCATGATCATTTATCTTGTTAAAATAAATTTCAGTAAGATAAAATATCTAAATTAACCAAAATGTAAAATATATTTTTAATAAAAATACAGTGCAACCATTCAAGAAAAAATAGAAGAATTCATTAAAAGAGCAAAAAATTAGCTGAGTAATAAGTAAATATAATAACAATGGCTCTCTTTTAGCTCTAATTTCTAAAAGGCATACCATTATAAAGAAAAAAAATAGAAGATTCTAGAGAAAAAAATTCGTTTCTTAAAAAATGAATACCAAGATGAAAAGTTTTTAAAAAAATTTCTTATCATAAATAAGACTTGGCTAAAAAAAAATATTAAAAATATGGCATATGATATAATAAGAGGGCCTTCTTCATCTACAGAAGATTAATCAAGGTAATTAATACAAAAATCTTATAGCAACAATATCACAACTTTTACTGACAAAAATTAATTTTTTAAAACTTTGTCTTTATTTTAAATTGATTTTTTTTATACTTTTTATCTCATCCACCTCAATTAGTTTAGAAATTAACTAATTTTTTAGCAGCACTTCCCAAAAACCCTCTGAAATTATTGAATAAGAGAAGGCTTATTAAATTTCCTCTTAAAACCTTATTTAATTTATCTATTGATAATAAATAATTAATTTCTTTATTTTAATTATATGAAAAAAATAATTTATTCTCATCAAAAATTAAAATAAATTGATTAAATTTTATTTTTTTTGATCAATAATTATTCAAAATACATTTTTCTAATATTTATAATTAATTTCTTTAAGGTAAATTTTATATTATTGTATAAAATGATTAGGTTAAGAAATGAAATAATTGAGTAATTTAAGATTATAGGGGGGAATTTAAAAGAAGCTACAGTTATATCTTCTTCAATATAGGTCTAGCCTGTCCAAGGAAGAATTCTTTCTTAAAAAGTGTCTCAATAAATATAAGGCACATATATTCAAGGTATTATAAAATACTGGAAAATGAGAAGCTAAATACTTTAAATCGCTGAGTAGTGTATAGGAGGTTTTATGCTAAAATCTTAAAATAGTTATTGTGAATACTGTTGGAACTAGTGGGGATTACTTGTTTAGGCAAAAGAAAATATTGAAGATACTTTTAATTTATATTACAAGTATGAATGCAGCTTTTTAAAAGCATATTTTAACGTAAAAACTTTGTACGAATAAGACTCTTTAATTTTAGATACCAAAGGATATGAAAAAGATTTAAAGAAGATTAAAATTTCAAATAAAATTTTCTTTTTAAATACAAAGTTTTTAGAAGAAGATATTTACCATGAAGATCTTCTTCAAAACTGGGAGAATTCGAAAGAAGATAATTTTAACTCCTTGTAAAATAAACAAGGTAAAGAATATACTTCTGTATTAAAAGAAAATTTAAAAGAAAATCTTCTCAAACAATTTTATGTCTAAGATATATCTAGTGATATTAGAGTGAATTAACATAAGAAAACTTTTAATAGAAAAAGATTCATTGAAAGATGGCAAGAATTTTTCTTTTTGAATACAACATTTTAGACTATTTGTCTAAAATGCAATGATATGGCCTAAGACTAGTTCTTAAAAAATATATAAGAATATAAGAGAAAACCTTAGTAGGTACTAAAACAGCAACAAGATCTCATTAAAAAGCAGCTGAAGGATTTGTATTAGAAATAAAATGATCTCTCTAAATTAGATGAATAAGATGAATTTGATAATTCAAATGAAGTCGAAGAAGAGATTTAAAAATAAGGAGATTAGAATACATTTTTCTAGACAAAAAGTATAAATTAGTATGCAGATGTAATACATGAAGAAAATTAAGAAGAGGATGAAGAAAAGTTAGAAAAGTAAAAGGAAGACAATGATGTTACTTAGTTATAAGATATTGAATATAGAAAAATAAACAAAGAATAATCATAAGAGCAAGAGCAAGTAGAAGAATGTTCAGTTTTTACTAGAAATACCCCTTTAAAAACCTCAAGTTTTTCATAACACAGATAACAAAAATTAAATTCATAAGATAATTTAATAGATGATGAAGATAATGAGCTCTTACTTGATAAATAAAAATCACCTCTATATTCAAATTCTCCACCTAGTAAATCTATCTATTAACTTGAACTTTAAAATCAACTTTCATCAATAAATAATGAAGTTACTTATGAAAATGATTATCTTACTGAAAATATATCATAAAGATTTACTAAAGATTAAAAAGTAACTGTTTTTTAGGAAGAATAAGAGAGTAGCAGCGATTCGAGTGATTCAAGTGAACTTAGTGAATAAATGAACAAAACTGAATAGTGTAAAAAATAAACTATTTTTAAATCTAATGATATTAGTATTGATAAAGACTAATAAAAAGATTTTAATAGTAAAAAAGAAAGTAAAATTTATACACATAACGACTGTGATGATATTAGTAGTGATAGCAGTTGTAGTAGCAGTAATAGCAATATTGATCCCTAAAAAATAATTCAGCTTACAGAAAAATCAAGAAAAAGCAAGAAGAGTTTTAAATCGTATGAGTCTAAAACTCATCCTATAAGCTCTGAAAGTTTTCATTTAGAACTAAATAAGTAAGAAAAAAATTTATCGAGAATGAGCTAAGCTGAAATGAATCAATACTTTTTATACCCTAATACTGGAAAAAATGTACAATTAAGAAAATTTTCTACTAATTAAAGCCATAAATTGATAAATATACCAACAACAGAAGGCTAATTTCCTTTTCTAAGTTTATCATAAAAGCTAATACAAGAAAACAAAAAAATAAATTTTGAAAGAGACATTCAAAATAATTCTAAATATGAAGAAAATAAAATTGATTAATAGAATTTAAATTAAATAGATGAGTAAAGCAATCAAAATTCTTGATTAATTAATTCAATTTTAAATGAAATAGGAATCAAAATATTTAATTAAAAATAAAAAAATGGTTTTTATTAAATTAAAAAATAATTTTTGCTAAATAAGTTAAGTAAAATAAAAAATAATTTGTATTTTTTTAATATTTAAAACACATTTTATTTTGTAAATTTGGATGTAAAAATACATTTATTTTTTAAACTTGAACTCAAATAATTAAAATTTATTTTTTTTTTGCTTCAAAACTAAGAAATGTATGTTGAAATCTATTGAATTGTTATTAATATTACATTTTCAATATTTTCAATGTTGCATTTACTTTTCAAAAATTTAAAATTTAAATTACAATAAATCATCCATTAATCATTAATTTTCATCAAATTTCCAACTCTTAAGTATGATTAATGAGTATTTTAAGATGAGAGCTAGCAGGATTTCACCTAAAAAACAATAAATTACACTAAAATATTATTATAGATTTTATTAATATATCAATTTTATTTTTAAAATTAGTTCTATTTTTTTTACCTTTTTTTACTGGTTTTTTTATATTAATAAATGTGTTCAAAAAATTTTATATTTGATATTTCTTTATAAAATCAAAAAATGATGATTTTCTAGATAATAATTGGCATAATTTCATGATACTTTCGATTTAATAAATTTTTTATAATTATTCGTAATTTGAGTTTTTAACTCATAATACTAATTCTCTGTAGAAGTTTAATGTAAATGTAATATTTTAAATTAGATAAAATATGTACTAGAACTCTTCATTTTGATTTTGAGTTAAATAATTTAGAAAATAAATATATTCTTTTAATTGTTAATTTGTGTCACAAATAATTAAATTGTAATTATATTTATAATAATATTTTTTGTTAATTTTAGCGATAGCCATTTTTTTTCAAAACTGACTACAATTTATTATAGAGGGTAGAACATTATTATAGAATGAATTGGCACATATTTATATACATTACAACTCTTTTTTAGCTAGCCATTTTAACTTAGATCTAAAATGACATCTAAGAATAAATAACTTAATATGACGAACAAGAAGATAAATCTAAATTGACAAAAACAAATTTTACAAATTTATATAATAATTATAGTGATTAAATTCATAGAGCATTCAAAAATCGTATATTATAAGACTCATCCTCTTCTATTTTAGTTAATCCTTTAAAAAAAGGCATGTATCCTGACCCTATAAATAAGGTATATTCCTCCAAAAATAGTTATTTTTAGATTGTTAATTATAAATGAGTGCTTAATTTACTTAAATAAAAAAGGATAGGTAATAAACATCTTATGAAGAAGCTGATGCAGTATTTTAAGTGGTAGATTAATAATATAGTTTAAATATGAATACATTTATTAATTCTTAAAATAAAAGCCCAGATAAAGTATCGTCAAAATATCAATAGACTTAAGGCATCTTACAAATTACACAACAAAAAATTCTAACAATTTAAACTTTGTTTATGGCGACAAAAAAGGATGGGAAGTAATAAATCTTTCTAACTATTACAATCTAAATACAAATTTAAATTTTGCTTCATAACTTTGTTAGTTAGATTCTTATTTTTGAATGATTACAAAAGAAAAAAAATAAAATAAATACAAAACTTTGTTACAAAAAAAAAATGATAAAAAAATTGAATTATTATTTAATAATAACATATTTATTTATACTTTTAATTCAAAGTTATGATTTAGTAACTTCAAAAAACTATGAAGTCAACTTTATTTTAAAAATAATAAAATATTAATTTTTTAAAATTTAAGATGATAGCTAGCTTAAATCTTTAAAGTTATTTAAAATAATTTATAATTTATATGATTTGTTAATAAAAGATAGTTATTTATACAATAGACACAAGCTAAGACTATACAAATTTTCAGTAAGGAAATGTGATAGCTTTACCATATATTTTTACTAGAGATTCTACTTAGAAAATAGATGCTCATCTCTTTACAATATTTGCATCAAAAGATATGTTTCTAATGTTTTATTTAAGAATTAATTTATAATATTTCTCAAATTTAAAACCTCTTTTGGCTTAAAGTTCATCTCTAACAATAAAAACTCCTGAAAGAGCCATTTATGGATAAAACAAAGCTTTTGGATTTGTTATAATGAATAATTAAGCTGTAAACCTTCCTCCTGCTATGCCAGTTATGAAGTCAGATAACTCTTACCCTGATACTATAATTACTTATTCGGATTTGACAAAAGATAAAAGTAATAGTTCATTAATTTAACCACTAAATATAACTGAAGATGAAAGAGTTTATAACTATCTAATTAACAATGATAAATTTTGGATTAATCTCCAATAAATAACAGTACCTTTTATTCCTTTTATAAGCAACTGCTAAAATTATGGGGAGTATATTTTTTTAAGTGATGTAGTGGAAAGCGAAAAAAATTGTGAATTATACACTCCTGAAGAGACGATAGTTGTTAATCCTTTTGTCTTTTTATAGAATCCAAAATCAGACACATGTGAAGATGTTGAATTTACATGCATATTGGATGACGCTTTTTTTTCCTCTACACAGTATCCTAAATTTTATGAATAGAGTTTCTAAACAGAATTGTTTAAAATGACAGCTGATCCTATTGATTTCTAGCAAGATATTTATATAGATAATGTAAATTTTGACCCTTTAAATTTAATTTCTGTAGTATTGCAAAGTTCTCTTCCATCTACTAAACTCCCTAAAGAGATAACTTTAGAAATTGGATATTATTAAGTGGATTAATATAAAAAAAGAATTGTAAAAGCAGGAGTGACTTTTGGTCAAATGATAAATAAAAGCAATGTTGATCAAAGCTCCCCTTTTACTTATAAATTTATTTTAAAATTCATTTCTTTAGGTCATGCTGAGCTTGCTATTAATTTTGCTTTTAACTTACCTGTTTATTTTATCCTCTCTTCAATTATAGGTACTTTCAGTATTATAATGATCTTTTTCTACTACTGTTTTTATAGAACTTCAAATATGTAAATTATTATATTATTTTCAGCAAATTTTGATAATTCCTTTTCAGTTTAAAATGAAAAAATAAAATAAAATCTTTTTTAATAAAATAAAAAAAATACGTAAAAAAATAAAATAAATTACCTAATTATAATAAAGAGTATTCAGAAGAGTTGTAGAAAAGAAAAAGGAGCTTTTTATTACTTTCAAAAGCTTAAAAAGAGCATGCTATGATTTGTGGGAGTTTCTTTAGCTTTACAAATCCTTATATCTAGGAATAATTCTGGCATTCATTCCGAATTTCATAATGCAGTTTTTTATCTCATTTTTGATGCTAGGTGGTTTTTGGAGTAATCCCTTTTTTAATTGCAGTGATCTTTCTACAGAAAGAATATGTGAAACCTCTATATTTGAATCTTTTGGAGTAATATATTACTATTAGAATCAATATATTTTAAAAACATAATGTCAATTTAATTTATTATCATTTTTATAAATAAATTTCAAAGCTATGCAAAAATAAATAATTCAAGTAAACTATGTTTTATTACTATTAAGAATCTTTTACTTAGTTAATTCAATTTTTTCCCTCAGCCTAAATAGCTAATCTATTTATATTATGAAATCAGTCAGCATAATTACTACTATCATAAATTTTAAACTTAAATATGTAAAAAGATTTATTTGTTAGTTAATACAATATTTGAAAATCAAAATAGGCCGCTTAAGTCCCTTAGTCAAAAAGGAGAGGTAGATTAGGATTAACATTTATAGTAATTGGATTTTATGCAATAATTAGAATATCATCTCTTTATATTCCTATTAGCTAGAAAGATAAAATTAGGGATGCTGTAAAAAATTATAAAAGCAATTAAAGTGGCAAAAAATAGAATAAATTTTTCGAAGCTATTTCAATACTTGAGGAAAAAGTGGAGCTATTTACTTCAGAATCTCATGATGGAAATATTTGGTAGGATAAAATATGGACCAGAGGATTGTTTATTTATCTTACGATTTTAGTCATTATAATATATATTGTTGTTATTTATCTCTCCTTTTCTACATATTATGGAGCAAATATCTGGTTTTTTACTTTTATCCTTAAAGCATCTTAGTTGTTTATCGGAGAGTGTTTGAAGTTATATATCGAAGATGAGCTTCTTTTAAGCTCTATTTCATGCATTATGGGTAAAATCCTGTTATGTTTTGCACCAAACATATATAAGTATTTTATAAAAATAAGGTATGAGTACTTCAATCTCAGGTCTAGGTGCTATTGACTTTTTTGATTATTTGTTTAATACTTATGTTGCTCTTGGTATTTCAACTTTTGAGAAAACAAGTTAAGTTATAGTTGTAGACTCTATAGTTGAAAGTATTGGAGAATATGGTCCATAAGTTTAGAATTATATTTCAAAGTAACATATATTTTATTTATGATTGATTAAGCTTTTAGAAATAAAATTTATTTGAACTGACTGATCATAAAAAGCACAATTAATACTAAAAAAATAAAATATGTTTTTTTTATTTTTGAAAAGAGTTTTTTAGATTGAAAGCAATGAGAATGAAGGGTAAGAAGGAGAAGAAGATGAATTATCTAAAAATAAACATGATTTATTAAATGATAATTAAGAAAAAGAAGATAACTAATCCCAAGAAACTGGATAAAAAGGTAAGCTATTTTAAAAAGCAGATATTTATTAATAAATAACTTTAATTAAGATTTAGGAAATAGCTCTATATTCCTGACTGAAAACTGCGAAGATAGTATGATGTCTATTGATTTTTAAGGTAATAAATAATTAATTATAAATTTTTCTCAACTTATTTTGAATTTTTAATTCATAGATTTCAAGTTAGATGAATAAGATGATAAAAAGCATAATTTGAAATAATAAAACAGTATTAAGCTTTTGAATGGGCATAAAAATTTAAGCAGTCCTATAGCTAATAATCTAAATGATGATTAAAACAGAAAACTTCAAAGCTAATACTCTGATGGTGATAATGAAGAAGACAATATTTATTAACAATAATATGAAAAAGATTCTTTAGAATTAGCGTTTGAAGAATTACTAAGATAAAAATTTACTAAAAAGGCATAAACTTTAATGGTTAGATAATAGACTAAAGCTAATTCAGAATAAGAAAATAAAATAGACTTGAAATTAACTATTACAATAAAAATGTTCACCGATTTCTGTAACAACACCTTCACCTTGATTTCAACAGTAAAAATATTAATTTATTTGTTGTTATTATTATTCAAAATTCACATATGAAAAACCTAAACATTTTTTTGAAATGAGCTTAATAAATAAATAAAAATATTTTTTATTAATTTTAAAAGCAAAATTAATAATCATTATTCATATTATGAATAACTTTTTATTTTTAATTATATAGCCTTTTGTTGTTGTTTGCCTTTGGATGTTTTATGATGCTAATTAAATGTTTGTGAAGTGGAATATCAATAAAAAAGGTATTGTTTATTACTTTTTGTTCAATGTCTTAAATATCCCGTTTACAATGATGGTTGATATGCTGTTTTTAAAGACAAATGAGTAATTTCATGACATTGGTGTCAGAGAATACTTTACTTTGAAAGCTGAAAAATTCAAATCTCGTTTTCTTACTTGGAAGGCTGACGAAGAAGAAAAAGATGAATTACATTCACGTATTGAAGGTGAGTTGAGAAATATTAACATGTGGTGCTATTCTTCTTAATAATTCTTTTGTCTATTTATTTTTGTTGCAGGTATTTAAGAAAGTTATTATAATTAATAAAAAAAAATAATTTAATGAAAAATAGGGGGAATAGGAGTTATCGAAGGTGTGCTGACAATTATAGTTAATAACTACAACATTTTTAGTGATTCTTCAAGCTTTTTTTTAATTTTTATACTTTGGATACCAATTTGCTTTTTATATGATTTTTTAATTGTCAATTTATTTCTTGAAAGAATTTGGGGTGTAAAAAAAGAAGATGAAGCTGAATCAGATGCAGGTGCAGGTGCTAAGAGTGTCAAAAATATTATTGAGCTAAATTCTCCTAACAGTAATCTTTCTAAGCTGAATTAGTTAAAAAATTCTTTCACTAAGCTGATCCAAACAAATAAAAAGCAAAAATAACCTTTAAAAATAACAGTTTTAGATTAATAATAGTAGGCAGTTATTTTTTCATAAGACAATTTAATGCAATAGGGAAGTGATTAGTAGTTACAAAATGAAGAAAATAATATTATCACTGCCATGTAATTTCAAACAGGTAGGTTAGGTCACTCTATTAATAATGAAGTTGAAAGAAATTAAATCATACTTAATCAACCTAAATAAAAAAATACACTACCCCAATAACTTCAAATTAAGTAGCTGACTCTTTAAAATACCATAAAATCAGATTAACATGAATTTTATTCCATACTAAAATAATCAAATGATGATGATAACCAATTTGAGTAAATGAAAGAATTAAAAGAAAGTTTAGAAAAAAATAGGTATCTTAGACTATTCTTTGAAGAATAAATTGACTAAATTAATGATTATGATATAAGTATCCATCAGTTTATATTATCGTTCTCTTAATAAAAAGAAGAAGATAAGTAAATTTATTTTAAGTCTTCAAAAAGCAACCTCTCCTTTTAATTATAATTATTTTTTATTAATAGAGACAGACTATATAAGCTTTTCCTCCATAATTTCAAGCGATTCAAGCTATAAAAAGATGCTTATGACTAGTTTAAAAAACTGAAGAATATAGACATTAAAAAAGCAGTATATGAGAAAGAAAAGAAAGCAAAATATTAAGATATTAAATCTCATTTTACTGAAATTGAATACAAAGATTAGAAATTCCTTACTAAGTTCTTAAAGTTAAATAAAGTTTGGTTGAGGAAAAACATGAAGCTCTTCTTTGAAGATTTGCTTTATGGAGAATCTAAAAAAGAGCTGCTCAGGTAATTAATTAAAACTTTTGTTTATTACTTTTTTCTGATTGTTTTTTATCTACATTTTTAAAAACCATTATTTAATTTTTATAATAGATTAAGGGAGTCTATCCTTACTAATTTTAGCAATATTTATGGAGAGATTAAAGTTTAAGGAAATTAATAGGTGATATAAGTTAAAGAAGTCTTTTAAAATGTTGTTTAACCTTCTAAATAGGAGATAGCTCAACAGCTAGATTAGCCCTTTGCACAAATATTAAAAATTTGGCTTAGAAGAAGCAGGATTTAAAAAATTGCTTAACAATTAATTGGTGGTTATTTTTTAAGAGCAGACTCGATAAGCTGTTGCTACTGCAAATCTAATTGGGGACTCTTAGTTTAGTGTAAAAATAAAAGTGTTGAAGATCTATTTCATGATTTTTATAAAAGAGAATGCAAAACTTACAAAATTGTTTTAAATGTATTAGAACTATTTGAAAATAACAGGATAGTTGTTAATCCTTACATTTCCCTATAGTAAAAACTGTTATCTTACAACTAACAAAATAGCAACTCTTTAAATTAAAATGAGTATCTAGATTATTTTTCAAGTCCTTAGCGGTCCTTTAGAGAAGATTATGATAACTCAGAAAATGAGTACTAAGATACTCCAAATGATTTTATTGACTATGATGATCAGTAGAATCATAATTAAAGTAATTAAAATAATCTCTAAAATAATACAATGCTATTTAAATAGAGATTTGTTGATAGATGGTAAGAGTATTTCTCTTCTCATGCTTAACTGATATCTGTCTGTCTTGAATGCAATGATAAAGCCTAGAATTAATACTTAAGTAAGATAATAGAGCAAAGATAAAAGAAGGAAAGAGAGCTAAAATTACTAAGAGACGCTTTACTTGCTTTAACAGATTCAAAAAGTAGCTAAAATCTTCGCGCTCCAACTTTATAATAGCCTGAGGAACAAGATAGTTTAAAGAGAGATCCAAGCATTCCTAATTTTATTGTTAACAATTTTAACTTTAAAAAGGGAGGAGAAAATATCATTAATTAGAATTAAGTCATACAAGAAGAGAATTGTGAAGATTAAAGTTATATTGAAGATAAATTGAGTAAATTTGAAGATTAGCAAGATATGAGTGGAGAGTATACTTTTCACAGAAAAGAAGAAATAGAGTAATACACTTAACAAAATTATGACCAGAATGAAGAGGAGGATGAATGTAATAATTAACAGTAAGAAGATTAGCTTATTCAACCTACTAGAAGGTAAAGCACAAAGTTAAATTAGAGCTCAAGGACAATTAAGTCTGAAAAAAGAACTCACCCTTAAAATCAAAATCAAGACAATGGATCCGAAGCTAATGAAGAAGATATTAGAAATATTAATGAATAAATCGTAAACAGATCTTTCAGAGTCTTGTCTGCTAGAAAAAGTTCTGTAGCTTAATATGATGATAGTTATTAAGAAGAATAACCAAGCTAGTTAAATGATAGTAAAAATTCTGAAGATGACAGTGAAAACAGTAGCACATATTAAGAATAAGATTAATAACCTTAATATGAGAGTAATAAAGAAAGTAATAATAATCATAATGATGATGATGAACAAGAGGAGGAAGATGATGATGAAGAAGACGAAGATGATGTACATAATGTTGAAGAAGAAGAAGATTAGGATAATGCTAATCAGCATCATCATGATGGATAGTATATGAGTTAGGATTTACTTTCTAAAAATACAAATGATAAATAAAATATATTTGAATAAAATCTTCTAGCATCTTATGATAAAAATATTGTGAACAAGAATTAATAAAACAACATTCCTTTAAACAATTTATTCTTGCCAAAGGATTCTTAAGGTTCTAAAAATCTATTTTAGTTAAATGAAGTAGACGAATTAGAAGAAGAAAACAGAAAATCTACATAGAAGAGTAATTTAAAAGATCAAATTACGGAAAGGAGCTTAGAAAATTTAAAAGTAGAATATATTTATGAATAAGATCAAATAAATGGTGATGAATAAAATAATCAAGAGGAGAAGTGAAAACATGAAAATCTAACTGATTACATTAAAAAATATTGAATTAATTTTCAATGTTAATAAATAATATTTTATAAATCTACATTATTTAAGCAAATTCAACATTTATTTAGTTAAAATTAATATTTTTTATTAAATTTTACTCAATTAAATAAATTTTTCATATTATAAAATCCAACATTTAATTATTAATGCATATATGCATAAATAAATAATTAGAGATTTGAGTTTTTTATGAATTAGGTAAATTTAATGGTGATCAGTAAAATAAATAATCAAGATGAGTAGTGAAAATTTTTAGTTAAAACAATATGTTTGATTAAAATATATTTAATTAAAAAATAAAGTTTAGTTTCTCATTTATCAAATCCACCAATAAGAGCATACATCTATAAATGCATAAATAAATAAATAAATAAATAAATAATTAGAAATCTTAATTTTTGTTATAAGTTTTTTTCCTTATTCAAATTATTTGGATTTAATAAATTAAAATAATTAAAAAAAAAATTTTTTTATTATTATAAAAATTATATTTTTCATTTAAAAATAAATAAAATTTTAATTAAATTATTTTTTTAAATTTTGAAAAGAGTTTGTTGAGTTTACTTTTAAATTAAAGCCCAAAGCATTTGAAATTTATAATAAAATTCATATTTATAAATTAGAATGGTGAAAATAATCATATTTAATTATTTTTGAATATAAAAATATAAGATAAAATTCAGCTTATCAGAATACTTGAATTTTTAATTACAATAATAAGAAATATGCCTATAAATTTACCTATTAAATAAAAGATTTATTATCCATTTAAATATACATTTCTTTTTATGTGCTTACAAACAAAATGTAATATTTATTACCAAATAATAATAAATTGTGGATTTGATCTATCTTTTATAATTATCTAAATTATCTCTAACTTTAACAAATGCTCTTTACTATAAAATATTAGTCAAATCTTTGAAATTTATTAAGCTTTATAGAATAATAATCTATTCATAAAAATGAATGTTAAAATCTAAGGAAAAAAAGAAATAATTCAGAAAATACCCTATTTTTTATATTATATTTTTATATACATAGCAACTGTTCTAGCTCAACAGAAGTATGAAAACATTCATTCAGCTAAGTAAGTTTAGTTTTCTTTTTAGCATTTAAGCAAAATATTTTTATTGAAAATGAACAATAAATAAATATAATTTATCAAAAAGCTAAACATAATACTTTGGATAAAGGCATTTAACTCTTTCTAATACATTTTTAGTGAATCCTTTAGCTAAAGACATGCATCCAAGCCCTCTTTACTGCGTAAGATTTATATAAGCATCTTGCTAAAATTTAAACCAATTTAATTATTACATTATAATCATTAAAAAGCAAGCTGAAAAAAATTACTAGAATCAGGAACCAAATTGTATTTTTTAAATAGTAAGTTTTTATTAATGGAATATCAATGAATTTAGTATTAATCAAATAATTAGCCTGTACAAAGCGTTGTGATTATAACTTTTGACTTTAGACATATCGTGAACATTACAAAGATTAAAAACATAGACTTTGATTATGGAAAAAATTGGGATGTAATTTTTAAGAATAACTAACTTGCTAATTAATTAATTAATTATCAAGTTATTAAATGAGTTTTATTTAACTCCCCTCTTTTTAAATTTTTCAATAACAGTTTTTTATTTATTGATAGATTTTAATTGCTACTAACAACACTTTAAAATTGGATGATTTAGATAATGATTTAAGTCCTTTTTAAGTTGAATTACCATAAATGTTTTTAAATAGCAAGAATACAAAGGAATAAACTCATGTTTTCAAATTGTTTGCTTATTAAGATCTAAATTTAGTTTTATTTATTCGGATTTTGAATCAAAAATATATTAATATGAGAATGCTATTTTAGCAAACGGCTAGGATCAAGATAGAATAACCATATCGTTCGAATTATGGATAAAATAAACTTTTCATGTTTGTGCTTTAAAATGAATAAAAAATTAACCTTCCTCTAAACATACCAGTCTTAGAACCTGATTAGTCTTATCCACCAACCTTAATTACCTATTCACCACTTGATAATAGTGAAGCTCTTCAAAATGCTTCTTTAACATCATATTAGAATATTACATACTAAAGTAACGAAATATTTTGGAAAAGCAAAGAGTAAATTGCAATTCCTTATATTCCTTATATGAGTAACTGTAAAGGCAGTGGGTAATTTATTTATCTACATGAATATATTGAAGATCCAAATTATTGCGAACTCTAAACTCCTTAAAATACTATACCAATTAGGTAAATTGAGTTTAAGTAAATACCTGTTTCTGATATATGTGAGGAGATTAAATTTTAGTGTTCACTCGATGAGGCCTTTAATGATAATAATAATTTTCCAAAATTCTATCAATAAAACAAAGAGGCAGAACTATTCTTTATCACATAAAATCCAATTAATATAGATACTGATCTTACAGGAGAAAATAGCATAAAGTCACTGAGTTTAATCCCAATTGTTACAAAAAATATTGTCCCTTCTTCTACTCTTCCCAAAACCATTACTCTAGAAATCAACTACTATCAAGTTGACAAGTATACAAAAAAAATTATAACTGCTGAAATGAGTTTTGGATCATTCATTGAAGAAAGTAGCAATAGCTCATCTTCCAATTTTCAGTTTAACTTTATCCTTTCATTTCATTCAATGTCACATTCAGAGCTGGCCATAGCATTTGCTCTTGAATGGCAGGTATATCTCATACTGTGTAGTTTAATTGGGTCTCTCTCTATTTGCTTTATATTAATTTATCATATATATTTTAGGATAGCAAATATGTAATTAATTAATACTTATAATTTCATTTTAAAATTTTAACAATTTTTTGAATTTAAACACAAAAATAGAATTTTCAGAAGAAAAATGTTGAAAAATAAAAATTCTTTTGAATTTACTTTTGTTTTCTTCAAGAAAAAACTGAATAGTGTGAGGCATTACATTAAACTCTATTAACCTATCTTATCTGGTGTGATTCTTGGAGTATCATTTAGCTTTTTGGTTTAAAGCATAGCTTCAATAGCAATGCTCGGAGGCTTTTGGGGATATTCGATAGCACCATGTGAAATGCCGACAACTGATTCAGTATGTGAAACCTCTATTTTAGAAGTTCTTAATGTAATTTAATTACTAAAAAAATAATTTTATATTCAAAATTTAAAAATTAAATAAAATACAATAAATAAATAAGCAAGTACTATTAAAAAGAATTTACAATATTTTGTTAATTTTAATTATAAAAATACTTACAGAGTACAACAATAACACAATATATTAGAAGAGGAAGATTGGGTTATACACTTATTGTAATAGGGATATATGGTTGCATAAGAATTACTGGAGTTTTTTTTCCTTCATCCACATAAGATAGAATAAACAAAAATGTTGATGATTGTATTAAAGATTCATCTGGATAATAACAAAAACTACTCAAAACGCTTAACAAGTTAAAAGAAAGAGACAAAATGATGGTTACTGAATTTTATGATGGTAATATTTGGTAAGAAAGAATCTGGAAAAGAGGATAGTATCTGTATATGTCGATTATTGTTTGGACGATTATGTTAATCATATTGCATTTATCTTTTTCAGCCTTTTATGCATAAAACATTTGGCTGTTTACAGCTCTTTTAAAGATAACATAAATTTTTATATAAGAAAGCTTAAAAGTTTACATGGAAAATGAATTGCTTACAAGTTCTTTTAACTGTGTAATTGGTATAAAATTATTTCTTTATATATTTTAAAAAACTTTAATTATTAAAAGCCATTTATTTTAAATTTAAAAAAAAAATATTTTGGTGTTTTATATTTTTTCTTATTAAAGAATTTACTCTTAAAAATATTTTTAGTTGAAAGCAGTTTCTTTTCAAAACTTTAAATATGGAAATTTTATTTTGTTTTTTATTATTTATTTAATTAACTATAGCAACCACTCTAATTGTATCAGGTTTAGGAGCTCTTGATTTTTATGAGTATTTATTCACATATTTTGTTAGTCTAGGAATTTCTACCTTTGAAAAGACCAATTAAGTTATTCTTGTACATCATGTTTCACATAGGGCATTTAAGTTTGTAAAAATATTTAAGAAATGGATATAAAAGTAAAAATTCTATTAATGATAATAGATAAAATAAATAATTTTTTTAAATAGATAGTTTTAATATGAAACTAATGAAGATGAATCCACTTAATCTTAAAATAATGATAATTTTGGTAATACTATTGATGATGAAACAGATAATTAAAATAAGAAATTAGATGGTAATTTTTAATTTTGTTATTAAATTCTAAATTTAATCAATATACAATTTAGATAACAGTGAAGTACTCTTATCTGAAAGATATGAAGAAAGCATGGATACTTATGATGCTAATTGTAAGCTAAGTATATCATTTTATTAAAGTTTTGAAATTTTGTTTTAATAAAATAGTTGACTAATAGTCTTTCAAAACTTACGGATAACTTCATTTGTAAGATTTAAAAACAGAAAATAATGAAAATATGTTTAGCTCTACTAAGAAGAGAATAAATTTTGCAGATATTTAATAAGTAAATGAGCTGATTTAATAGGCATAAACAGAAGAAGATTAGCAATAAATAAATTAAAATGAAAGCTTTGATGAATTCGAAGATAAATTTTAAAGATTCTTAGATCATAAAATAACAAAATCTTTCATGAAGTCACATCCTGAAAACGAAAAATAAAAAACATAAGAGCAAGAATACAAAGAAAATGGAAGTTAAATTATTAAAGTTTATACAGATTTTTGTAACTGTTCACTCACTATGCTTTAAGCTGTAAATAATTCTAAAAGGAGTATAATCAAAGTTATTTTTTTATTCAAATAAGCCATTTTAAATTGTCTAAATGTGGATGTTTTATGATGCAAGTTAGACTTTTATTAGGTGGCGTATCAAGAAAGCAGGTTTGGTGTTTTATTTGTTGTTTAATGTGTCAAATATACCTTTTTAGATAGTCATGGATATTCTCTTGCTCAAATCTGTTGAGTAGCTTCACTAACTTTACATATATGATTATGTAAATTAAGTTCGTCAAAGATATCAAAACAGAAAATACAATTGGAAAAGAGATGATGAAAATGATTTTTTGAAGATGGTAGAAAAAGAGGTTTAATACATAGATATCTGGTGTTATTCTTCTTAATATTTTTTTTGCTAAAGCTTGTTTTTAGGAAGTAAAATCTTATTAGAAAATTAATAATTTATTTACAATTCATTAAAAAGGTTCAATGGTTGTCATAAATGGATTTCTCACAGTTTTAGCAAACAAATATAACTTTCTAAGTGATGAATACTTAGTTACAATAACTATATTATGGATAATAGTATGTTTTTTAGTCGATACTGTCTTAGTTTACATTTACGATCATATCTCTTTGTGGAAAGTGGAGGATAAAATCAAATCTAAATAATAAAAATTAAATGAAGACGTAATTGATGAAATTAAATTAACAGAGTAATAGTTAATACCTACAGAACATTTGATTAAGGATTAATAACAGTTATTTTAAGTAACAGAAGTTTATACTAGAGATTTTAATAACTTAACAGCTGATAAAAAATGTTTAGAAACAATAGAAGACATTAGATAACATAATATGCCAAATAATATTTTTTCAAGAGATAATATCATCTTCAAATAAAGCTCAGTATAAGAAAAGCTTATTAAAATGTAATAAAACCATAGGTTTGGTAATAATGCCAAATTTAGTAAAGGGTATTTAGAATTTGAAAAGAAATTTTCACTTCTTAATTAGCTTCCAGACTCTAGCTAAAGCGATTTCGAAAGATAATAAAATTTTAATTTTAGTCACCAAGCCAGTTAAAAAATATACTAAATTTTAAATGAACAAAATAATGAGTTTAGTGAATTGAAATAACTTATTTAGAAAAATAAATATATTAAGATGTTCTTTTTAGATGCTATAGGTATGATCAAATAGTCAGACTTAAGAATACAAAACTATTTATTAGAGTTGTTTGAGGAAAAAGAAACATTAAAGTAAATTTTTTATTATTTAATTTTCAAAGCTAAAATTTAAATTCTTAAATTAACAGAAGATAATTTTAACTTTTCAAAAAAGTTTAATAAAATTTTTTTTTTATTTTTTAAAAATGTTTAAATTTAATTTAAATTTTCATGTAATACTTTAAAATTAATTACAATATTACCTTATTTTTTATTAATTCAAAAAATCTTCAATTCATTTAATACTTAAATTTTATAGATTTGATAAAGTTAAAAACTTTAAGTTTATGTTTAAAACTTTTACAATTTAGATAATTTAATTTATTTTTGCTGCATTTTTACCTATTACTTATGAATAATATTTTATTGATTAAAATTGATTATTTAATTTAAAGCATAAACTTAGAGATGAAATTTGTACAAATAGCTGATAAATATAGAAAATAGGATCCTGAGCCTTATAAAAAATTATAAAAATGGCTTAATATTAGAGAGAGTATTAAAAAATCAGTGGTCTTAAAAAATAAAATACTGAAATTGAAGGAACTAATGCCAAAACTTGAAAATAACGAATATAAAAATGAACAATTTAAGATTAATTTCTTAAATGTTAACAAAAAATGGTTTTAAAAAAACATCAAATTGCTATTTGAAGATTTAATGAAAGGAGATTCTAAGAACTAATTAAAAAAGTAATTAACATTAGTTTTCAAATATTAAGACATAATATTTAAATATATAGAAATAGATAACTAATATTATCAGGATTTAAGAGTATTTATGGAAAATTAAAATTGAATCGTTTTAAAGGAGATTAAATTTCTAATGAACAGAAGGTTGAGTCATCTATAAAATGGTTTGAAACTAATAGCTAAAAAACATCTTTTAAAAACGCTGCTATGATTGTAAGATATTGGCTTCTTAGGTCTAGAGTATAAACATTAGCTGAGAAATGTGTCTCTGCATATATGCTTTAAGGTGAAGGCAGATGTTGTATTTACTGCAAATCTTCTTAGTCAATCACTAAATAAATTTAAAACTCTAATATCGAAGATTTGTTTCTTAAATTTTATAAAAGAGAATGCAGAAAATACAGATAAGTAAATATTTTATCTAAATTTTCTTTTCACTTCATTATTTTATTATTTTAAAATGATTATTCTTCATATTAAAAAATAACTTTTTATCGTAATTAAGTACTTAAATGTGTTTTAAATTGTAAATGGAATCACTAAATAGAAAGGGAAATTAATTTCTCATGGTTCTTCAAGAAGATAAACAAAAAAATTTGATGATTTTTTACCACTTGATAACTTCTAAGACTCAATAATAGAGCACTAAACTGAATAGAAATCCTATTTTCTTTCAAGGTAGTAAAAATTTATAGAATCTTGGTAAGAGTACTTTTTTTTAAATGCAAAATTCATCTATGTTTGCTTGAAGTGTAATGATATTGCATAGAATGAATACCTTTAAATAGTCTCAAAATTTAGAAAATGGAGTGTTTAAATGCATTTATTAGAAATAAACAGTCAGCGAAATAATATTATCAAGGAAAAAGACGAGGAATCTGAGGGATAATTAAATAACTCCTATTAAATAAACTCTTCACTTCTTATTAGTAATTTTGCTCTTCACAAAGAATCATACTCTAAAGATGAGTTAACTCCAAAAAATAACGAGTAGGTAGGTTAGCAATTTATCACAGATTCAATTTTTCATCCAATTAATCCTCAATAAAATAAATATCAAAATACTGTTCAAGCAGAAAATTAAGTAATAAAAGAAGAGAATAATGAGGATTAAAGCTAAGCAGATAGAACGAACTATATTGATCAGGAATTCTTTTCTCCTTAACCTTAAAGAAAGAAAAGTTCAATAAACAGTATGCTCAGTTTAAGAGTAACAAAAAGTTCAACAAAACCCTAATACCCCTAATCAAATAATCAAAGTCCTTATAAACTAAGCTAACTAGGAATTAATAATAGCTAAAAATTAGAAAATTAGCCTTTAATATAATTAGATATTAAACATGAAGGCATAAATAGTCAAAATTACGACTCAGAAAAACAAGGAATTTTGTAGCCAGAAACAAATAAAGATTAAAAAGATTGTATTGATGATCAAAAAACTAGTAGAAGTGCTAAATCTATCTAAAAAACTCATCCTGAACCCTCTTAGAATAATTTAGATGATATAAAATTGAAAGACAATACCATAATTGATTAACAAATTTAGCTGATAAATAAAAACTTAGAAATGAGCTAAAACAGGTCTTTTCGTCTTGTCTAAACAGAGAAGTAAAAAGTATTAAAGGACTAAGAGTAAGATTTTCTGCAAGTAATTAACAGTGAATAACTTTAAAAGAGTGGTTCTTAGATAAATTTTAGTGAATTCTCTCCAGGTGTTATAAATTTAAACAAAAAATTTATAAATATTTTCTAAGAAAATAATTAAAATGAAAGTAAGTTTAATTAGAATAATGAAGTCTAATCCCTAAAATAATATAATGAATATTCCTAAAACTAAGAAGAAAGTAGCTCTTACTCTTCAGAAAAATCATTAGACAAAAATATAGATGGCTTTTGATAAGAGATAACTAAGCTTTGTTAAATTAACTTATAACAAAAATATTACTCCTCTTTAAAAGAAATTATGATCTACTCAGAAAAAAAATATCATAGTTTTTTTTATAAAAAAAGATATTAATTTTAATACAAATTTAGACAAAAAACTTTATTTAAAATTAAGATTAAAACAATTAAAACTTTTTAAAGAAATTTAAATTAAAATAGAAACATTTTAAATTATAGTATTATAAATATGGTTTTAAATATAATTTCAATTTTTTATTGTAAACTTTTAGTTAAATTTGTAGCACAATTAATAACTTAAAAAACTATTTATGGTAGATTAAAATTTAAAGTAGATAAACTTATTTTCTTATTTTAGATAGCCAAAAGAAATTATTTTTAATCTGACAAAAAGAATTGGTTGATATATATTTCAAAAATATTATCAAATTATCTATTTATCTATTGAATATATTTAAATATTATAATAACTTTTTATAATTTACTTTTTATGGTTATATAAACAATAACTCAAACAATATACAAAAAAATAATATTAATATCTTTAATATTTATAAAAATAAATACTTTCTTTATTATTTTATACATATCTTCTTAATACTTTATGAAGTTTACATTTATCAAAGCATTTCAAATCCTACCCCTTACTAATCTTACTAAATACATGAATATTAATATATACTTACCTACCTACCTAACTTAAAAGTACAAGAATAACAAATTAATTTTGATTGTAAAATATTATATTATCAAAAATATTAGATTAATTTGTCCTTTCAGCTTACACTCACTAATTAAATACCCGTTGAGTTGCATGAAAATGAACATTTTTATTATATGATAATTATCAAATATTAACAGCTTCATAAATTTTTGTGGAATATATATACCTGTTAAAAAGGTTAATAGATAAATTCCTTCTTAAATTTAATTAAAGATACACTGTAATTTAAAGAAAGGCTAAATTTATGTTTAATATTTAAAAAGTTTTGATTTTTCATTAGAATAACTTTACATAAAAATACAATAAAGATTTTTTAAAATCATTTAGAATTTAGTATTTAAATCTTTGATGTTAAATATATTTTTAAAGAAAATAAGCTTACCTTGGTTGATTGATTGATATTTATTTTAATTTGTTTAAATAAATATCAAATTAATATTCTGAAATAAATAGAAAAGGATTGTGAAAAAATTATTATTATTTTTTATTTTTCAATTTTGATATTTTAAAAAAAATATAATTGTGTCAAAACATAAAGGATGTGAACAAAGTTTTTCTAAATTTACATTAAAAATATAATTTTTATCTTATTTATTGTTATTATAATTAACAGAAATTTAAAAACTTAGAATAATTACATTTTTTGTTGTTTTTTAAAAGTTAAAAAGAAAATCCATCTGATCTTAATTTAAATAATTTTTGAATCACTTTTACCTGATTTTAATGAGTGAGTGATGTAATTCAAAAAGCAATTTAAATCATTTCAGTATTTTGTTTATTAACTTATTTATTCATTTATTCAAGCATGCTTTTTAAGATATAGTTTTTTACATCTAAAAAAATCCAAATATATAAAATTTGAATAAATATTTTAAAAAGAACATACATATGCACGTAAAGAATGAAATGAAAGATATTAAGTTGAGGAAAGTTTACAAAAAAAGAAACCCTGTAGTTAATATTTATGATAAATTGTGGGAGCTTAACAACAATTTTGAATTTATATATTTTTTACTAAATAGTCTTTTTTATTATTTCAAAAATTAATAAATCTTTATTTTTTTTCTTTCTAAATTTTTACCCTACCCAATCAACTCCCAGCTTCTAATTTTCTTTTTTATTATTTAGATAGAGAAAAAGCAGTTCAAAACTCAGAAGAAGATCGATTGACAGCAAAATTATTATAGCCAAAAAGAAAATTCTAAAATGTAAATACATTATAGTGAATACAATTTGTAATAAACAAAATAAACTCAAATCAGTATACTTGCATTTATATTTAAATCAAAATACCTAATCCTTATAAATTAGGTATAAACAAGAGATTGTATTCTAATTGATATTTATTAAATTATTTATAAATCTTCATTTTGTATTCATCAATATTAATTGGGGAGCGACTAATTTTTTAAAATTTAACAAAAGTACTGTATTCTTTGTATTCTTCCTTCATATGTTTTATAATTCCTATCCACTTTTTTCTTAAATTAATAAATAAACATAAGTAACTTGATCAGATAAGGGTCCTAAACAGAGAAGCTTCTATTTTTGAAAAAGAAATATTATTATAATATATTATATTACTAGACCAACTTTCAAATAAATAAGAAAGTCATACAGTTTAAAATTTTTTTTTTTTCTACAAAAGTGGTTTGAAATTATTTTGGCATTTGCATATAAAAAAATACTATTAAAAAGCTGAAAATAATACTCTTTAGAATAGAGCAAAAAGTATTTGTAGCCAATAAGTAATTTATTCTTAGATATTTAATAAAAGACTGAAAGTTGTGCTCTAAGTTCTAAGAAGCTTGCTTATCTAATAAGTAAATAAAAAAACATACAAATTTTGTTTTTATTTCTTTTAAATAGGACTTAATTAGCTAGTCAATGGTTTATTTTTAATAAAGAAGTTATGACGATTTATTTTGATTTTGTTTTATGATTTAAATAATCAGAGTTTCTTTTTATAAATGAGCTATTAAGGCTGTATTTGATTATTTGTAACATCACTAAATCTAAACAATACTTTTGTTATTTTTTAATTTCTTTACATCATCACAAATTGATTATTAATTAATGAATAGACGCTATTGTAATAGAAGTCTTAATAATTAATTTCTAAAATACTTAAGGAATATTTATTACTAAAATTTTATTATTTTATTTTAAGAGTTTGCTTTCAAACATTCTTTTGGAAATCTTTTTATATAAAATCCAAAATAATTTGCTTCATTTATCATTTTCAAAATCACACCTATTTATCAATTTTTCATGACTATTAATTTATTTTTTCTTATATCTAAAATAAAATATCTGAATATATTTAAAATTGTATATTGTATTTTTCTGTTTCTAATTAATTTTTAGGTTTTTTACTATTTTTGTAAATACAATTCATTGTTAAAGCTATAATAAAAGAAATTAAGATGAACTATTTTCTTTTATACAATAAGTATTTTAAATGAAATTATAAACATTTTTAGGCATTTACTAAATTAATTTATGAAAGTTTTTTTTAAATAAATAAACTGTAATGATATTTTATACTTAGCATATAACCTTAAAAAACTTATGTAATTTAAACTGAATTTAATATATTTAAAATAGATAATCAAATTATCCATTTCTCATTTTTACATTCTAAAAGAAAAGAAGTATTTTCCTTATCTTTTTTTTCAGAAAGTTAATTAAAAACTTGGTAAGTATTCTTTATATTAATTTACATTATTAGCAGAAATAAATTCTTATATAATAAACAAAATATTTATGAAAATAATTTATTTTTCTATTTTTAGCGAAGATAAGTCACTTATAAAGCATATATTTATTATAGTAGTGATATTAATATTTTTATTTTTAGAGAGTTGAGAAAAATGAAAATTTAGTTTTAAATATAAAAAACATCAAAAAATACAATTAAATAATGATATTTAGGATTTATTATAATTAAATTTTCAATTAAATATTTCAAATAAAACAAATAGCCTTTGATATATCTATTTGATTATTTTTAACACAAACAATCAAAGAACTTAGAACCCAAAATAGGTTTTTAAACTTAATTACATGTTAAATTTATAATATTTTAAAATGAAAATGATTTTAGAGTAAGACTTATTTATTTGGCTTAGATGATAAACAAAACTTTCTAAATTATATTCTAAAATTATAAGCATAACATTATGTAAATGTTTGTAATTATAGAATGTGTATATTCAGAGAATAAAAAAAATATTTTGAGTTATAACATTAACTAAATTAAATATAATATAATTGAAGTAATACAAACAAGTGCAGTTTTTATAAATTTAAAATACTAAATAAGTTAAATTGTTTATCATGAAACTTGAGTTGAAATATTTTTAGAGTAGATTTATTTTTCTATTAAATTAAATTCTTAAGTAATAAGACAGAATGAATAATGTTTGTTTGTTGTTAAGAATTTTATATATATGTTGGAAGGTTATTAAAATACATTCAAATTGTTTTTATCAGCTCAGTTGCTAAAGACAAATCTTTATAGAGTTGCATTTCGATATCTTCTTTGCCATCTTCAACGTGGACATAATCACTGTAAATTGGTTTTCCATCTTCTTTATAAAGATCTTCAAAGAATTGAATAATGTAATATGTGAATATGCAGTATAAACCGTAACCAAAGAATTAGTTAAATCTTAGCATTTCCATGAGATATTTATACAGAGGAAGGAGATCCATTACGATAACACTAACTAAGTTGGAACAAGCAAATGAGAATTGGTGAAATTCTGGAGGGAGAATAATGTTGAGATAAGTTTAGAGGACTGTCCAAAGCATTTCGTGAGTTCCTTTTGCTATAATAATAGGGATTAAGGATAATATGATGCTTAATGTGTAGCCATTTCCAACTTCTTAGTTTAAGGGGTCAAAAAAGAGACAGCTAATATAAGAAACACCTACTATAAAGAATGAAACTCTAAGAATTTATCTTTCTGGGAACTTAATGATCAAGAATGTTGCACAAAAGTTACCTAGGAATTCAAAAACAGTACTGAAGGCAACATTAGTGTAAATGTCACCACCGAGGTCTCCCATAACTAGCAAGCAACCAAAATATGCTATGTTTGTTCCAAGCCAACATAAAATGAAAATTACAACATTTTTAAAATACTTTTCATTTTCGTGTATGCTCTTGAGCTAGTTTTTAAAGTCTTCCCAAGCAGTAGTATTTGCCTTAGGACGTTTAGTTGAAGAACTGGGACTAGCAGTGCTCTCATCCATGATTTTCAAGGATTCATCCAGTTTTTTCTGTTAAATACTTGCAGCTGCAGGTGCTTTAATTGTGAGTTCATGTTTATCTGTATCTAGCAAACGTTAATTTAAAGCATTTTTCTTGATAACTTTCTTTAAAATACTCGAATTGTTGTTTACGTTAATGTTTTAGCTGCTAGGTATTTTTTGAGTAGAAGTGCTAGGATTTTGAATTTAAGTACTGCTTGTAGGAGTATTAGCAGCAAAGTTAGATTTTGGTGGCTCAGAAGCTTTGTTTTGTTTACTAGCATCTTATTCTGATAATTATTGCTTTAAAACAGGTGGTTGATATTTCTACTATTGTTATTAACCTAATTAATTTGAATTTCCAAGAGGGTTGGACAAAAACGAATCAGAAACAGCATTTTAATTTTGTCTAGAGATAGGTCTTAAGTTAGTAGGCTTGAAGTAAATCAGAAGGCCAGTGAGAATAAGGTAAGGAATACCTGCAAAGATGACAAGAGATTATCTCCAGAAACCAAAATAATAAGTAAAAAGGCAGTATAGAAGCATGAATACAGGCCATGCAGTGTTATATATTGAGGGACCGAATTTGCTTAAAACACCATTAAAGAAGAAATTGAGGTGAGCAAAAATGATACTCATGTAGAGCCCATAGTAAGTGTTCCACACAAACAAAATAGGAATGAGTAAAAAAGGATTAGTAACGAAATAGCTTAAGCAAAGAAATATTCCAGTGATTAAATTTCCGTAAATGAAATAATTATATTGCTTTTTGGGGTGTATGTAAATAGCTGTACCAACGACAAAAGAGAAAATCTAACCAGCAGCCATCATTGTGAGAATAGCTGTTTCTATGAATTTTCTACCACAGTATAGATTGAATTCCATTGAAATGGAGTTGATCTAAGGGTAATCAGTAGAAATTCTATACATCACATTAGAGCTACAAGCATCAGCTTCATCACAAGGTTCATAGATTTATTAGTTATTTGAGTCGAAAGCTCCTAGCTTGGCACAATAAAATTGAGGACGATAAAAAATAATAGGAATAGTAGCATAAACGCAGCCATTAAGAGCAAAAATGAACCCTAAAATGGCAAATCTACAAAGGGTGTTATAATCAGCAATACGAGCAAAGGCCTCCATTTGATCAGGCAGATGAAAAGTAAATCAAATCAACTTTAAGAAAGAAGGTTCTTTAGATTATGGATGGGTAAATAAACCACTTTGGTTGTAAGGGTATAGGAAAATGGGAACAAGAGGTTTAAGTTTGATTAAATCTAATAGAATTAATATACGAGGAGTGAGTAGTGTTTTTAATTTTATTATTTTTGTTAATAATTAATTATATGCTATAGTATTAAATCAAATTAATTTATGATTCAAAGGTAATCGATTGATTTTATCCACTGAAGTACTTTTTTTAATTTTTAAGAGGGATAAAGATAAATAAATCTTCTTTGTAATTAGTTTATTTCTATGATTAGTGAATGAATTAATAAATAAATGAAAGAGTGAATGAATTATTAAATAATTTATTAGTGATTTTGTTTGTTTAGTAAGGTCTATCAAGCAAACAACCAATCTTTGTTTGTCTTATTTTTTCTTTTTTTTTTTGTTTTTGATACTAATTAATTATCGCTTCTTATCTTCATTTTTTCTTTTAAAAGAAAAAGGCATTTAGTGCTCATATAGATAATAATATTACCAATTTGATCATTTTCTTTTTTTTTCTTTCAATTTAATAAAAAAAAAAATAGAAAGATAGATAAATAGTATGAGCGATTTTTATATATTAATTTCTATTTAAATTTAAATTAAAAGACCTTAAAATTATTAGCTAGCTAGCTAGCTATTAGCCTCCTACCCCTCATATCAATTTTTAATTAGAATAAAGAAGGAAGTAATGAAATTTCATTACTCAGAATTAAGGAAAATTGAATAGATTAAATTTAAGTAATAACTATATTAACAAGGCTTTATAAAAAAAAATTGAATATAGATAACTAAAAAAATACTATTTCAGATAGCAAGAATATCTAATAACTTATTATTTAAATTTAATTTTTGTTTTATATTTTTAATCTCTTTTATTTTAGCTAGTACTAGCTACGAAATAAGCAAATTATTTTTCTCTTTATAAATTTCTTTTTGATTTGGAGTAATGAGTTTTTAATCTTAATTTCCCTTTCTATTTTAAAAAGAATGGAATAGACCAGCCTTCTTACTAATCTCTTTACAAATTAAAATTAATTTTGATACAAACGAAAATTAATTTATTAAGTAAATATGTATGAAGCATATCTTTTTTATATGTGGAGTTTTGTTGTCTATAAACATGCATTAAAATTCATAATTACCTCTTTAAATTGATTTATCCACACAGCAGATTAATAAGTAGGTTTTTTAATTAATTGTGCGTATTTATTTTACTAGATAAATAATTCAAATTCAAGAATGATGAATAAAATGTACATACATAAAGTTTTTAAGGTAATAGAAGAAAAAAAGATATAAATAGGTAAACATTCAGTATTTGTTTATCCCATCATAGATAAGTAGATGAGAATCAAAAAGTGTTTAAAATATTTAAATAAAAGAAAATACAATTAGGGATCTTATAATATTTTTGTCTATTTTATTATTTGGACATTGCTCAATGTATTACAAAATATTTATATAAATTGATTGCCAATAAATCAATTTATTTATCATACTGAATATATAATAAATTATTCATTATCTGATTAATACGTTTAAAAATCCAAGCAGTAATGTCTAAATAGTTTGGTAGTACAAAGCTAGTACTAGAGTATTTTATTAATTTATAATTTTTCTTAGTTTTTACTAGCAAAAATATTTTTACTTATTCAAAGATGTCATAAGTATCCTTCTTATTCTGGCAAGGAATACAAATTTGTTAATTTATAACAACAAAGCTAACAATCATTTTAACCCTAAAATTATCTTTTCTTATTCCTAAAATAGAAATAAGTTACATGAGATAAACTTTGTCTCTAAATAAATTGAAATAATTAATTTGTTTTTGAGTTATTCAAATCAATAATATAAAATTAGTATAAAACTATAAATTTAATATTAGAAAAACTACTGATATTTTTTTTAAAAAAACATAGTCATATTTATCATTAAGCATTAATTTTTTTTAGGATAACGCTAATTGCTTGAAATTTATCCTGTATTAGAAATTTTTGATCAGTTTTTATGAAGTCCATTGCTTCGTTTCATGCTTAACTTATTTTATAGTAATCAAATTATTAAAGCAAATAAATAATTTCGAGTTATGTAGTGAAAATAAAATTAAACTTTTTCATTTAAAATATTTCATTTATGTATCATTTTTAATTTTTATTAGTAGAAAAACTAAAAATAATAATATAAGCACATTTAAATACATTTAAAATTTATAATTTTTTTAACTGACATCAAAATCTTCTTTGGATTCTTAAACATTTTTTGAATATTTTAAAATTATTCATACTAATTGAAAAAAATGAAATCAAAAGAAAATATTAAACTAATTACAACTAAATATTTACACAAAATGAAATTTAATTAATTTATTTTTAAATTATTAAACAAGTTTTAATTTTAAGATGGCATTTTACTACAAATAGTAGTACAACCATTAAATTTGCATACATGTTTAAGTCTTACTTATAAGTATAATTTTAAATATACTGAGAAGTATGAATTAACTGTTATAAATAATTAGAGTTCAATGTTATCAAATATTAGTAAATTTGTTTGATATACAACCGTGCAATCACAATCATTCGATATTTTTTTATTATTAAAGTTGTAATAATATTTGTTTAACAATTCACCAATCTATATAGTTTTTCAAGGCTAAAAGGGTTAAAATATTCTAATAAAGAAGTTAGTTTAGTTATAATTTTAAAAAATTGTATGGATTCAGTTAGAGAAGAAGAACTTACACCATAAGTTGCTGCCTCTAAAATATAAAAGTAAACTATCACTCAAAAATAGCAATTTCGCCAATCATATTTTTGTTGATCTAACTAAAATATTTGATGATTTATTTAGTTTTAAAATTTTTTTATTTTTATAAATTCTAAACAGGTTATGGAGATCTTACACAAATAGGAAAATATATAAATATTATAAAGATATAATTCTCTTTAAGTGCAAGTAAGCGCATTTTTTAGTTGTTAAATTTATTTTTTTTCAGTCTTAGCAAAAATAATATTCATCAAAGAAGTTACTCATTGTAAATAACACAACTTCAAAAATAATAAATAGAGGTAATCCTTCGAGATTGCTGAAGGCTATAAATCCTTTAGAAGCGCAATTATTAGAAGCATCTACAAGAGTGCATTTAAGATTTAGATTAGGAGGTGAGGTAAACATTTATTTGTTATTTACCAGCTAAAAATAAACATGATTTATATAAAATTAAGAATTTTCCTCCAAATATTTACTACAAAATATTCACGCATGGAGCTCTAGTAGATTTAAATAGTTTTGCACCTAGAGACTACTCAGTAATAAAAAGAGGAGTAATATATTTAAACAAAATTTGAGAGTAACTTTTGCATAAATAAATTCAACTAAAATGTTAGACAGATGAAAAGAAAATAAAATATGAATAGTATGTTAAAAACAAAGATCAGTATTAAAATTAAGGTTGGTACTTGAGGATAGACAATAATGGGTGGAGACCAGTAAATTTTATAAAATATTACATGAACTAAAATCAATGTATGTAAAACAGATTTCACACAAAGTGTTTAATAAAACAGACTACGTAGAACTATTTTCAGCGAACAAAATTAGGTACTACCATTATAAAAAAGAAAAGAGAGACGAAAAAGTTCAAAAAAAGAAAAGACTAGTAAGAAAATTTGCTAAACATAAATTAGAATCAATCAATCTTTTAATTTTTATATTAGAATAAATTAAGATGGATCTAAAATATGTATAAAAATGCTAGAAAGGAGGAAGAAGAATAAGCTAAGGAGAAGTTTTAAAAAAATGGAATTGATTAGGGTGAGGGTAAAGAAAATCAAGATGATTTCATTACATAATAAAAAGCAAATCAAGACTAATAGTAAGTCTAAGATGAGTTTAACTTGACTGACGAGTAAAGATATTTGAATTACGAAAAATAGTTTAAGGAATTATATGGCGATCCTGATGCAAATGATGATGAGGATGAAGATGATGGTTTGAATGAAGATGAAAGAGTCGAAAAGGAATTTTTGGAAATTCCAAGTGACTTCAATCCTCTGAAAGACCCAAAATATATTGATATGGATGAAAATTAATTTGAAGTTGAAGTAAAGGAACTTATTGAATGGTCTAAAAATTTGGATTATGATGAATATGTAAAGGACTGGTTTTAGTTATCTACTTCGAATGCTTCTGAGGCTTTTACAATTCGCCCGATTAATTAGAACGTGACTTTTTCTACAGCTACATCAAATCCTATTGGGTCAGTAAATTCTAAGAAAGCAAATATCAGCAACACTATGAAAATGTATGTTTGATTTATAGTGGGTAGTATTTCTTATAATTAAAAATAATTGATTGTAATTATTGTAATATTTATTTTAATGATTATCTTATAAAAGTATTAACTATCTATTTTTATGTCATTAATTCAATACGTAATAAAAATAGATATTTATCTTAATGATGCATTTAGTCTTATTCTTTTATTCTATCTATTCACTTTCTTAAAGTATTCATGTATTGCTTTCTATATCATTCAAACAAACAAACAAAAAATTAATTAATTAATTTTTGATCATTTAATTACACTTAACAAAGAAGTGATCGATACCTTTAAACATTTATTTATTGATAACTCTTTTTAGTTTTATTTTTAATTTTTTATATTTATTAGTGATATAAGTAGGAATCATTCATTCTTTTAGATTTTCTAAAAATAATCTATGATAAATAAATGAATTTATTTTATTAAAAAAAAATATTTACAAATATTTTATGTAAGGGAGAACTTTTATATTCATATATCAATATCAATCCACTCATCATTTAATCATCAATCTAGTTTTAAATTAATTATTTTATCTAGAATATAGACAGACAATTTTTTCAACTCTATTTCAAATGCAAAGGAAAAAGTATTCTTAATGTAAACTGAAAGAAAGAAAAGTAATTTTAAAAAATGTAAAGAATTATTTAAAATGAAATTCTATTAATTAACAAAAAATACATCACGTTTTTAATGGAAATAAAATTTATTAATAAATATTTTAATTTGAATGATTAAATTACTCATAAAAGTTAAGTAAAAATTTTGATAAATAAATTGATGTGCATTTTTTGATGGTATTGTTTGTAAATAGAAACTAATTAGCTAACAAACTAACTACTAACAAACAAACTAATAACTTTTTTTTTTGAATTCTTTTAAATCTTTTATAAGAAAAGAATATCTTTTTGCTTTTTGAATTTAATAAATAATAATTGACGACAATTACAAATTTATTTATTAGCTTTGTAAATCAACTTAATTAAAATATATAGTGCAATTTGATAAGAGGCAAATTTAATTATTTGACAGATAACTTATTAAAAAAACAAGATAAATATTAAAACTATCAATTGGTCATATCAAAATAGGTGGGTTAACACACAGTAAGAAAAACAATATTTTACCATGAGCAAAAGGATTGATTATTCTATCAAAATAACTATCATATTAAAGAGAAAATATGTAAATAACCTAATATTAGAAATAGAAATAATTAAAATAGTTTTAAATTTAATGAGATATTAATGATTGTTTAAGCAAGTAAGTAATAGTAGTAACAAACAACAGTATGACATATAAAGTATACATTATTTTACAAATTAAAGTTATATTTTGTTTATATTTGTTTGTTTGTTAGATCTAATCAGGTAGAATGGAAAGGCTTGAATACCCCATATCTGAAGATTGGAAGTAATAGTTGTTTTGATATATTAATTAGGTTATATAGACATTTATAATTTAATAAATTAAAACAATCTTCAAGGTACTGCAAGTATTCATCCTGTATTAAGATGCTTAGGTGTTATCAAACACTTTCCTACTAATAAGGATTAATTGATTTGTGTATTTATTTGTGTACTCATTCAATCATTCACTCGTTAAGATCGTAGCAGAGTAAAGTGTGAGTACGAGTCTTAGAAACTCTTTACAATTCTTGTCCCATAATCTTGTGGAAACCTACAAACATCAAAGTTTGAATCTTAGATCCGATTTCAGTAGTTTTGTTGTGAAGGCAGACATAAACTCTTTCAGCACCAGTGCCTTCAGCAATGTCTAAAATTTTCAAGAAAGTAGACTTGGTAAGGTGTTCCAAAGGACTCTTGTCAGATAATTCAACAAAGAAATTTTTGTTGTTGACATCGTAGAAACATTTGAAAGTGTGTAAAGGAGTATTTCTTTATCTTTCACCAAGATAAATAACTGAGGCAATATCATAAATGATGATTTCTCTGTCATCCAAGGCTAATTGGGTGAGGAGTAATTCATCTTCCAAGCTAGGTTCCATGACTAATTTTTATATAAGAAATAATTTAGATATTGAAAAATTAAATGTAAATTTGAAAGTTGTAGACAGTAGTTTGAATTAAAAAATCTAACAAAAAATCAAACTAACTAACTAACAAAAGAGTTATGCGATTCTTTCGCTGAAATTAATTGATTGTCTTTGTTTAAATATTATGAGCAAGACAAACAATTAATCAAACAAGCGAAAGCAAAAATAAAAAATTTAATTAAAGTAGTCCTTAGTTAGTTTTGTTTTTGGACTCTATTTTAATTAATAAGGAATGTAAGTTAAATATCTAATAGATCAATCAATGAGGAAATAATTAATTACCTTTAGGTTCATTAGTCTTAACTTCATTGTTTTCTCTTCCAATTGTGAATTAAAAGCTTCCCTTCCTAATTGATTTAAAAAAAATATTTTAATAAAAAAATGCTTTAAATTTTGAAAAGTGAAAGATATTTTATTGAATAAAAGATGTTTCTTTGATATCTTGTTATATTGGAGTATCAAATTATCATTCTTTCATTCAATTCATTAATAAAGGAATATTTTAAATAATTACTTAGTGAGGTTTCTCTTTTCAGCTTCACCCACAGACATCCTGTTCATGGAATTACTAGACTACATCATGTTAAGTTCTTGGTTAAGGTTAATTAATTGGGCCATTTTTAATAAAAGAAAAATTATTCAACTCGCCTATGTGTCCGCAGACTATTATGTGTTGTAAAAAGGTAGCTGTTCGCTTATTTTTTTTACTTAGTTTGGTTTCGGTAAGAAACTTTTTTTTTTGTGTTTATAATTAATTATAAGCATTTAGCTCGCTTATTTTCTCAATGTTTAAAGCTAAATTTGAGTGAGTATCTCTTTGCTCTATCTTTAGAAATCCCCCTTTCTTTTCTTATTATTTAATTTATTTCTTTGATTTTTCTTTTTCTCCCCACTGCATGCTTAATTTATTTATTAATTAATTAGCCAAATCATTCTATTTTTCTTTCTTTACCCACCTATATTAAATTTCTCATTATCATTTTCAATAGCAAAATTAATTAATTTCAATTATTACAAGGCAAGGTAATAGTATTCCATTTATTTAGCTTCCTGCTTCAATATAATTAATAATCTAATTGCATTTATTAACCTTACCCCTTCGTTAAATTCTCCAAGTTATTGTGATTATCCTCTTCTTTACTTTATTTAATTATTGATATATTTTTCTTATGCAATCAGGCAGGCAGGTCTTTTTATTCTAAATTATTGAAAGGTTGAAAAATCTGGCTGCCTAAAAAGCTATATTTGATTCATTTAAATAAATTGGTATATGTTTATTTTATATTTTCATTGAGTTTCTCATTCTTTTACATTTTTTAAAATAAATAAATAAAGAATTTTTTAATGTTTTTTAGAACAGTATATAAACTAACAGGTGGAACATTTATTGAATATACATAATACGATCATATAATTATTAGCCAATATTTGTTTATATTAATCACCTAAGACAATGTTTATTAAGTTATTTTATAATTCCTATGTTTAAAGCAATATAAATAATAAATAGCATTACGAAATGATTGCTGAAAATATTGTAACGAATATATTTTTTGTATTTTTTTACTAACATTGATTCCTATTCCGTCCATTGTCTAAAACGCATTTCTTGGGACACTTCCATAAATTTTTTTAAAAAAAAATAGAAAATATAATGCAGTACTGAGATTATGCATAAATAATTAATGATAAAATCAAAGTAACACTTGCTGAATTATTTTTTTTATCCTTTGATACTTTGTATAAAATTTAATTAAGTCTTCTAAATAAATAAACATCGTTTTCATAAGGTAATCTTCTAAGAATTTGCTTTTTATATATTGTAAAAGTTGGGTAGATGATTTAATTAAAAAAAGTAAAAATTAACAAAAGTATGCTTTGGTTTTTTAATAAAAATCATAGTAAAAAAAGAAATTTAATTTAAATAAAATACACATAATAGAATGATTATTTATTATTTTTGATAAAAAACTCTTTCTAAATTTTGATAATGCAATCGTAATGCCCCCATTTTTATAAATAATATAAAGATACATGTGAGTAAATGCAAAAAAATACATATTAATAGAAAGATCAATCGCTTTTTTAATATTTATAATTAAATTTTTCACTGATTAAAATTTTGACCAGTAAATTTGTAGATCAATTTTAAAAGTACCTCATGAAGAAGCGAATTAAAATGACCTACAATATGGAGTTTAGTGCTTTTATAAAGTATCTATTTAAGTATTAAAAACATCAAAAAATATGTTTAAATCCAATCCAATTTAAAAATTCTTTTCTATTACAAATTTGAATAAACAATAACTAAATAATTAGGTTTCAGATTACAGTTAATTTATAAACCCTACCACCTCTTATTCTACATTATTTAATATATCAAGCGATGTAGACTCATCATAGTTACTGTTTACTTTAAAATTTATACTAATTAAATTTACACTAAAATTTGGTATTCTTGATTGCTATTTTTCTCTATAGAATAATTTTAATTTTTAAAGACAAACAAAAAATTAAGTTTTTTAAATTATTTACATTGTTAATGTTTTCAATCTAAAAAAATATCTAATTTAATCTTTTTAATACCTCAATAATAATCTGAATCTAAATTATTACATAAAATATATACAAAAGTGCTATTTTATGTAAATTAAAATACACCAAAGATGATATTAGTAACAATTTTTATTAACAATAAATAAGAGGCGAAATATCTTTAAAATATATCTAAGCAATAAATTAAATGCTAATAAATAAAGGCCTATGCTTTTTTTAATTCTTTATTTAACATTTTTTAAAAAAAATTGTTTATAAAAAATTATGTTTTTTACATATATTTAAATATTTTTTATTCATTTATTTTAAATAATAAATTATCTAAATAAATAAATAAAAATAACATAAATAATATGATATACACATAAGTTATTTTTATGGAGTATAAAGTAATTTAATTCAAGTAAAATAAAAATAATGTTTTTTAAATTAAATAATTTATTACCTTTAATTTAAGATTAATTCTTAACATATTTTTATAGTAATATGAGAAATAATCACTTTGGACTAAATATAATAAAGAGAAAAATTTTAGTTATTTAGTAATATTACTATATGTTTACATCAGGGAAACTCAAAATTAAAATTATTAAGTAAATATGTAAAAAATTAAATACTTATTAAGATATTCTTTATTCGAATTACAAAGGAAAGATTAATAACTCTTGATTATA
>NW_002476144.1:0-81183 GCF_000189635.1 Tetrahymena thermophila SB210
ACCCCAACCCCAACCCCAACCCCAACCCCAACCCCAACCCCAACCCCAACCCCAACCCCAACCCCAACCCCAACCCCCAACCCCAACCCCAACCCCAACCCCAACCCCAACCCCAACCCCAACCCCAACCCCAACCCCAACCCCAACCCCAACCCCAACCCCAACCCCAACCCCCAACCCCAACCCCAACCCCAACCCCAACCCCAACCCCAACCCCAACCCCAACCCCAACCCCAACCCCAACCCCAACCCCTTAAATATTTTGCAAATAATAAAAATATTTGATTTAGTATTTTATTTTTACAAACAAAAATTTTTAATTAATTCATTTTTAAAAAATATATTTATCTAAAATTAAAAGAAGTTTTTTTCTTTTTAAGATTTACTTTAAAATAAAAAATCTTGAAAATAAATATTTGATGAAATAAGATTTGTAGAAATGTTACTGAATTATTTAGTAAAAACACTTGGCTAATAACAATATATAAGAAAAGATTACTAAAATTAATTATCGAAAACCTAGTTATTCAATGCTAATTAATATTCTAAGTATAAGTGGGAATTTAAAATTTTTGAAAGATTTTAATCAAAAAATTTTAAAAATTACATGCAAAACAGATTTTATTAATATAAATTTATAATTTAAAAAAGTAAATTTTTAAAAGATATTTATTTATTATGAGGTAATCCATTAAGAATTATTTAAGCACCTCAACCATGAATTCTTCTTAAGTTTCATCTTTAGGGAATTCATTAATTAGCAAAGATGGACCTAAATTAGTAATTGAAGGAAAGTACAACTATTTTGTTGATGTTTAGATAAGAGGAGATTAGCAGAATCCATACTAAAATTGCAACATAGGTGTTAACATTTACTCTAATAAAGATAAATCGATAGCAATTCCAGCTAAGTTTAAATGGTTTAGAATTATTGGAGAAAGTAGATAGTATTTGATGTAAGGAATTACATCTAATACTTATCAATGTAGTGGTCAAGATTTATTCTCTAAAATAAAATGTGAAGTTTATCCTTAGGAAGACGAATTTTCTGGCATCGCTTCAATTACATATGGAAATATAGAACTAGATCCTAGTGTTAAAATATAACTATAAAGCTTGTTAGGTACTGGTGGCAGTAAATTTTCAACAAATCTTCTTATAAATGAATAGGTAGGTAAATAAAAGAGATGCGTTAAAATGGACGTGTTCCTAAATATGGAGTTCATGAGATTAGCAATAAATGATTAATCAATTAAATTTAGATATTCTCATGATTTCCCATCTATTGAAATGAACTATTTAGATATTACTAAGATCATGATGTCTTTTAATTCAGAAAATAACGATGTTACAGAATAAATTTATTCATTTTTACACAGAAATAACGCTCTTCCTATATCTTCATCTTCTACTTATGCCTCTAATGAAAATATTACTATTGCAATTTAGATGGATTCGAGAACTTAACGTGATCTATTGTACTTGTGTCATAAAGCATTTTCAACAAAAAATTATCTAATTGATAATAGAGTAAATTTATTTAATTTAATTTAATTTAATAAATAGAATGCATTCTAAAAAGGGATATTGTCTTTTTTTATTTAAAATATTTTAAAATTCATATCTAAATTAGAATTTTTAAAGAAAAAATAAAAAATTTAAGCAAATACTTTTTTTAATTGAATGCCTAAAATAAAAATAGTGACTGACTGAAAGCTTACTCTTATTCATTTATTTTTTCAAGATTTTAAAAAATTTAGAAAATTCGTTAGAAGTATGGAATGATAGAAATTAATAGAATATTTCTCAAACAGATGTTTTTTTGCTGATGGAGAGCATAAGAAAGGAGTTAGATAATTTGATTAAAATAAACAAGTCCCTCTAGCAAGACAAAGAATATTAGATTGAAGAAAATAGCAAGCTTGAAGAAGAAATAAAATCAACTATAGAGATATATACAAAGATGATAGAGCAAATTAAGGAGTCATAGGAGGATAATTTCCATAAAAATGTTAATTAATCGATGATATTGGATTAGAGTCTCTAAGTTGTTTACTAAATAAAAGAGGACAACGATCTAAAAAGAAAAGTTAAGGTATTAATGACTGATAAGGAAGCACTTTAGAACAAAATTAAAAACCTTGAATTCGAAAATAATATGATGAAGCAGACTATGATTGTGCCTGAAGAAGCTCGCTCATAAATTTTACGTGCAACAAATTAAATTAGTATTAGTTATTTATTTTGATTGGCATTAATTCATTCATTTATTCATTTTAAAAATAAGAAAATTTAGATTTAAATTAGAGTAATATCTCATTATAAGAAAACGGATAAGAGTAAATATAGGAATTAAGAAGATAAATTAAGCAATTGGAAGCACAATTAAGAGAATAAAAACTCAATGAGAGTTTCAGTGAATTTAGAATTTATGAATAAAAATACAAAGAAGAAAAAATTCTTACTACAAAGTTGCAAGAAGAGATAGCTCTTTTAAAATAAGGATTTTAAACATAAGGAGCAACCTCATAAATACTAACCCAAAAATCTGACATGTAATCACGGATGATAGGATCTAAAAAGATTAAAGGAATAGCCTCACAAAGCAATATTCAAATGCCACCTTTATCATAAACTCTAAATGTTCAAGGCATTAAATAATCAAGTTCTAATTCAAATTAAGAGATTGAGTCATTAAAAAAACTTAATGACAGCTTGATTAAGGAAATAGAAAATTTGAAGAGAGAAAATTCTAATTTGTAGGTATAGGTATCGAGAATTAACTATGATAGCAAAAGCTCATAAAATACAGCTTAAAGACCTAATCATCTTCAAAATACTAAAAAACCTATTTAAATAAGTTCACAGTTATAGTCTCCTGTGAGCTAATTTAAGTTTGGAGGTTCAGATAATGCTAATAGCAACTCTAACTATCATAGTGCAGAGAAGAATTTAGATAATAAAAATTAATAGTAAATTATAAACGATTTGTAAACAGAATTGGAGATAACAAAGAACTAGCTCAAAAAAATAATGTAAGCTGATTCAGCTAGAAAAACATTGATAACATAATTTGACTAAACAACTAATGAAAATCTTTAAAATTAAATTATTTAAAAAGACATCACTATAAATCATCTACAAAAGTAGCTGCAAATGCTAAAAAATGAAAAAGACTTTAATCCAAATTAAGGTAATTTGGAAATGTCATTCTTGAATTAGTCTTCTATTTTAGAAGATGATCTTATACTTCCTACTTCTCATGGATAGTAAACTTTTAGATTCTATTAAGAATCCAAAGAAAAAGAAATTATAAATTTAAAGATGCAAATAGATTAACTCTAAAGTATGAATAGACAAAGTAATTTTAAGAAATAAATAATTTTTTTAAATATTAATTTTAGAATTTTTATATTTTTTAAAGAAAAAGAAAATATAATGGGATTGAGCATACTTGAAGACACAGAGGCTATAAAGTCAGAAAATGCTTACCTTAAAGCAAAAGTTGAGTCTTTGCAGAAAGAATTGCAAAATAAATTTAACGTCAAGCAACATTAAGCTGAGTTGGATTCTCTTTTATAGTCTAACAAGAAGCTGATTCAAGAAAATTCTGAGTTGAGTTAGAAAAATAGAAAATTAATGGATGAATTGGACATTTTGAAAAACTCTTCTTATTCTAAGATAGATCTTAGTGTAAAAAATAAATTAAATTTCAATTATTTAAAATTGTATTTATAAATTAATTAAGAATGCATACGACAGAGGTAATGAGATTGAAGAGCTGCAAAAGAAATTGGAAAAACAAACCAAAATAAATTAAATTTTGAATAAATAAATGAAAGAAATGCAAGAAAACCATGAATAAGTTATAGATTTACATAATTAATCCATGTCAAGTATTTTAAATCCTTAGTCTATTTAACAAAAAAACTCACTCGCTTCTCTGCTTGCTACAAACCAAAAAATAATTGAAGAAAATGTACAATTAGCTCAAATGAATAAAAAGCTATAAGAAGAATTAGATTCAATTAGAAATCCCTCACATTCACAGCTCGACATTAGTGTAAATATTTAGCAAATAAATTACTTTAAAGTTATACTTAAAATAAAATAATATATTTAATTTTTATAGAATGTCTATGAAAAAGCTAACGAAGCATCAAGTTTAAAAAGAAAACTAGATTAATAAACTCAATTAAATCAATTATTGACTGAATAAATGAAGAATTTGAAAGAAAATTATGAAAAGTTAATAGAATAACACTAGAATGATTCAATGTCTAATATTCTTCATTAGATTAATGGTGGTTCATCCCCATCAAAATCTGATTAGTTAGTTACTGTTATGGAAACAAATAAAAAGCTAATTGAAGAAATGGCATCTCTCTCTGATATGAACAAAAAGCTCATGGACGAAATAGAAATGCTTAGAAATATGTCACACTCTAGACTAGATATTTCCGTAATTAACTGATATTTAATTTATATTAATATTTTTTCATAAATAATAAAAATTATAATAAAGAGCACATTTGAAAGAAATGGAGACAATGAAGTTCTAAAATCTAAATTAGAAAAATAAACAGAACTGAATGAGGCTTTAATGTAGCAGATGAAAGAAATGAAATAACATTATGAATCTACTTTATCTTAATAAAGTTAATAAAATTAAGTTACACTATAAAATTAATAGCAGTTTACTAAGTAAAAATAACTATTCTCTGAATAAGTTAAAAAGCTAGAGGAATTATTAAAGAAGCAACAAGACAGGATTGAAGAACTAGAAAAGGAATAAGCTGATTTGTAGTTATTGTAAGCATAAAGAATGAATATGGAGTCTAAAGAAAAGCTTATGAATTAGAATAAGTAGTAGTTCGATCAACTTCTTTCTACTAATTAAAGACTATCAGAATAAGTTCTTAATTTATAATAATAAAATTAATAATTATAATAAGAAGTAGATGAGCTACGTAATCGTAGTATGTATCAAAGCATTATGACTGATAGAAGTTCAATTTAGATAGCCCATAACGATAGAATTGAATAATTATAAGAAGAAAACCGTATTCTTTCTGAGTAAATTGTAGCACTTTCTAAAGTTTAACGTAACAGTCTTCCTCCAATCGAAGGTAATTCTACTGTATCAAAGAATGAAGCAATAAAGTTACATGATCTTTAAGAATAAAATGAAAGAATATTGAGAGTAAATCAAAAGCTTTTAACTGAAAATTTACAAAAAGGAGAGAAAGAAGTGCATATGAAAAGAGAATTAGAAGATCTTAAAAGTAGAAGCTAACTAAGTATGTCCATGTCTTACATTCATGATGAAGAGGAGCAATCGAAACTCAGAAAAATATTACAAGAGCAAGTGCTTTCATATGAAATAGAAATTAAATAGGTCTAAAATGAATTATAAGAAAGTAAGAAGTAATTTAGCCATGAAAAAGAAAGCCTCAATAAAGAAATCCAATAGTTAAAAAATAATGCCCATTTACTCAATTAATAAGTCTAAGAGAAAGAGATCCAAATAAAATAAATAGAAAATTTAACTACCTAAAATATTTAAAAATAATATTAATATGAAAATGCGATCTTAAAAGCATAAATAATTTAACTCAACGAAGAAATAAGTCAATAGAAGTTAAAATGTGAAAATATCTCTAAGTAAAATGAAAATAGTTAAGAAATTAACTTGAATTTAATATAATTATAAGACTCATTAAAAGAAAAGGAAATTTTAATCATTAATTTGGAAGACTAAGTTAAGTAATTGCAATTGGAAAAAAACAAACTGTTTTAGAGTTCTGAAGAATTAAAAGTTATTCATTCTTAACAAGTTAACTAATTAAAATTGTCTTCTTAGCAATAATGCGAATAATTAAAAAATGAATTAAACACATAAATTTTAGACTTGTAAAATCAAGTAAATTAATTGCTTTAAAAGAATGAAAGACTTGCTAATTAGAATTCTGAATACATCTAAGATCAACAAGAAAAAGAGAATTTAGAAAGGTAATTAAAGGAAATGAGTGAATAAATAGAATAGCAAGAATAGGAAATATAATAATAATAGCAATTAATTGAGTTGTTGCATGAGCAAATCTAAGAAAAAGAGAATATTATATCTCAAGATCAATAAAAGTTTAACGAAGCCACTCAAACCATTAAATAAAACGAATAAGAATACTTAAATTTAAAAAAATAACTTGATGATGTAGTTTCTAAGAATAATAAGTTAGAGACTGAATTGTATGAAAAATCATAACAAATTTAAATCAGAGGAAATGAGAATTAAGAACTAATTTAAAATTTGTAAAAAAATAATTAATAATTAGAATAAGATATTTTGGATTATAAAAAGAAAGAAGATGAGCTTAATTTATTGATCAAAGATTTATAATAGAAAAGCAGTGAAAAAGAAACATAATTATAGATTAATTTTAATTAACTTGAAAGCTTAAAAATAGATAACGAAAAATTAAATACTACGATCGATTAGCAAAATCAAGATAATTAAAAGATAAATGCCAGTATGTAAGAAACTATCAATAAATTGTAAAAAGAAAATGAATAACTGTAAAAAGAATTAATGGATAAAATTTCAAAATTCTAAACATAAATAATGAGTTAGGAACAAAAAATTACTTAGAGTGATGAAGATTATTTGCTTCTATAAGAAGAATTGAATTAGTAAAATATTCTGATCTAAGACCTTTAGAATGAATTAAAAATATAATAGGAGAAAAACTAGGAACTTATCTTAAAATTGAACGAGTAATAAAGTGAATATGCTAAGTTAATTGAAGTTAGTGGTGAATCTGAAGAGAAAGTCAAAAAATCTCGCAAAGAATAATCTAACTTACAAGTTTCTTATAATGAAGTTTTAAATGAAAAAAATATTTTGTTATAGAAATTAGAAGAACTTCATTAATAGAGCAATATTAATTTAAAAAATTATGAAGTAACAAAGTAAAGTCTAGATTAAGTTATATAAGAGAGATAACAATTAGAAAATGCAAATCAAACCATGTAGAATTAGATTAAAAAATTAGAGGAAAATCATCTAGCATAAAGTAAGAACTACGAAGATTAATCTTAAAATTTTAAAAACTAAGTATCTCAATTAGAATTAGAATTAGAAAACGAAAGAGAGAGCAATAAAAAGAAAGTAGAATAAATTTAGCTAGGCTACGAAAATTAAATAGTAAAATTAGAAAAATAAATTGAAAGCTTAATTGGAGAAAAAGAAATTCTTATTGAACAGGTAAATAAAGTTTAAGAAGAAAGAGACATTGAAAAAAATGAGAATTTGAAAAAAATTGAGCTAAATTAAATAAACATAGAAGAAAAATAACAAAAAATTAATAATTTATAGGAAGAAATTTAGTAAAATTAAGAATAATTTATGTAAACTATCAAATAAAAAGAACAAATTATCTTAAATTTAAGAGTTTAAGTTGATGATATTAGCAATTTGCAAGAATAAATTTCTTAATTATAAGATGCTTTGTAAGAAAAGTAACAAATCATAGACTAAATTGAAAAAGAAAATATTTAACAAATTTATGAGGAAACCTTAATTTAAAAGAATGAGCTGTTATCTATCAATAATAAACTAAATTAAGAAAAGTAAGAACTTCAAAAAGCTATTGAAAATATAAATTAGGAAATTTAATAAAAATCTAATTAAATAGACCATTTATAGACTTTAAATAATGAAATAAAAACTGAACTAGAGTAGAAAAATGGAAAAATTAAAAGCTAAGAAGATCAGATAGCAGAAAATATTTAAAATATTTAAGTTTTAAATACAGAAAATAACTAGCTTAAGGAAGAATTCAGTCTAAAATTAAATGCTTACAAATCTGAAAATATTGAATAAATAAATTAATTGACTGCTGTCTTTGAGAATGAAAAAACATAATTAGAAAATGCTATTAAATAATAAAAAGAAATAAATCAAAACTTAGAAAATTAAGTTGTGAATTAAAATTAAAATATTATTAAAATGTAACAAGAAAATTAATTAATTCAAAGTGAGAGTATAGAAAAACAAAAGAGAGAATTTACTGAATTACTTAAATAACAAGATGAAAAGCTATTAAATTTAAGAAATTAATTTGAAGATTCTAAAGAAGAGAATTAATTACTAAGAGAATAAAATGAATAAAAAAATCAAAATATATAATAGTTACAATAAGAAATATAATCATTATAATAGTAATTAGATAATTTAATTAATGAAACATCAATTTTGAGAACTGAAAATTCAGAATAGATTTAAAACTTAAAGAAGGAAAGAGAAGAGTTTTTATTGAAAATGGAGTAACTGGTAGAAGCTATCAATAAATTGAAAAAGACTTCAGCGAATGACAAGTAAATCATGTAAAAAGAGCAGGAAGAACTTCAAAGCAAACTTGCTTTAGTAGTTAGCTAAGCCCAAATTAATGTAAACACTATTGATGAATTAAGGTAAACTAAATAATAACTTGAAGATTAAGTTTTGTTATTAACTAAACAAGCAGATTCTCTTACTTTATAATCAAAAATGTCTGAATCTTAATTCACCGAAGAAATGAAAAAGCAAATCCTTATCTTTGAATAAGAGAAAATTAATTTTGAAAAAACAATATCTCAACTTGAATAAAAGTTAGCTGAGAATGAGCTAGATTCAAGTAATTAGATTTAATTATTATAAGAAGAATAACAAAAGATTGTTAATCAACTTTAAGAATACAAAAATATGTACTAGACTGAGAGATAGCAGAATGAGCTAAATACATAGTCTTTGTAATAATAGTTTGAGATATGTGAAAGATAAAAGTTATAAATTGAGGAAATATAACAGAGACTTGAAGATATAGTTGAATAAAATAAGGAGACTAAAAATGAATATAATGAACTCTCTGTACAAAAGATGTCTCTTGAATAACTATTTGAAGAGTAAAGAGGAGAATTTATAAAAGAGAGTGATAGAAACTAAAAACTGGAGAATGCTATTAAAAATTTAGAAAGTGAAAACAAAAGCTTAAAAGACAAACTCGATAATTTAGATTAAAACTATTCAAATTAAATTTTGGAAATTGAAAATGAAAGAAATAAATGTTTGCAATACGAACATGAAAATTAAAGCTTATAAGAAAAATGTTTTTCTTATCAAAATAAAATAACTGAATTAGATGAAACAAAGAAAAGTTTAATTAGATAGTTAGAAGAATTTAAAATACAGATTAAAGATGAGCAAAGTACTGTTTAGACTTTAAAATTAGAAATTTAAAAATTAATTAAGTAAAATGAGGATCTGCAAAAAGAGAATTAAGATATTATTGAGAATTAGGTAAATGCTTAATTAGATATCTTAGAAAAGTAAAATTTCGATCTTTAGCAATTAGCATAATTTAACAATTAGATAAAAGAAGAACTTAAACTAAAAATAATATCGATAGAAGAAATGAGTGTGGTAATTGATGACTTAAAAGCATCAAAATTATAACAAGATAACTAAATTTAAATAATTCAATAATAACTTTAAGAAAGTGAGTAAATTAATTCTTAATTACACTCTTAAGTTGAAAACTATCAAGAAAATATTAAATAAATTTAAGATACTCTTGAATAACTCAAATAGGAGAAACAAGAAATTACAAATTAATCAGAATAAACAGAAAAAGATCTTTAGTTAGAAATTTAAAAGTTACTTTAATAAATTGAGGAGTAAAATCAAAACTTTTAAGTTTAAATCAATGAATTAAGCAATCTTGGTGCAAATAACAAATTAGTTATTTAAGAAAAATAAGAATTGTAGAAAAATATTTAAGATCTCAAAGATTAATTAAAAACAACTCAATCAAATAACAAATAAACTATTCAAAGTTTATAAGCAAAAATAGAAGAACTCACCACATAAATATGTTAATAAAATGAACTAAACAACTAACTCAAAAGCTAAAACCAATAAAATATTCATCAAATTGAAGAACTTAATATTAAAAATAACTTTTTAAATAAAACCTTAAAAGAGCAGGTCGAGTAACTAGAGTAAGAATTAAACTCAGTTTAAGAGAAATTGGAAGAAAAAAATAAAATTTCTAAAGAACAATAAAATTAATTTGAGGCTTTATAAGAAAACTGCGTCTAATTAAATTAAAAAATTTAAGACCTTTAATTAAATAAATAGAATTAAGAACATCAAATATAGTAACTTTAAAATTAATTGAATGTGTTTGAAAAAGAGAATTTGTTATAGAAAGAGTAAATTTCTGCTAAAACTAAAGAAGCAAATGGCTTAAGAGAGGAATTAGATGTAATAAATAGTTAGAAAAATTTAGAGCAAACAGAATCATCTAAGTAATTATAAGAGTTCTGCTAATAGATGGAAACTATAACTAGAGAAAAAAATCAAATCAAACAAGAATTAGAATAATTTTAATTAGATTCTTCCAACCAATCAAAAAGTGAGAGATAGCAAATTAATTAGCTAGAGAGTGAACTAGCACAAATAAAACAAAGGGAGCAAAAGTAAAAAGTTATTTTGGAAGAAAATAGCAAAAATCACAAAATAGAAAAAGAGGAGTTACAACAACAAATTAAACAAGTAAATTCTGTATTGAAAGCTGAATAAGAAAATTTCATCTAGAAAGAAAAAAGTTTAAATTAAGTGATAAAAGGACATTCTGAATAGATAGAATAATTATCTAATGAATAAAAAGCTTTGTAAAATTAATTAAACTTAAAGAACCAAGAAATAGCAGGATTAATTTTGTAAATGAAGAATAAAGAAGAACAGCAATAATAATTATCATAGAAAATAGTTTAACTTAATTAAGATATAAGTAATATAACTGAGCAAAGTAATATAAAGATTTAGAATGGTGAAAAGCTTATTGAAGAGTTATAAGAGTTAAATAATTCAAATCATGAAAAACTAAATGATTTAGAAAGTAAGTTAAAAGCTTAACAATAAACAATTAAAAGCAGTGCTTCTGAGTATTAGAAAAATATTAAATAATTGCAAGATAATTTGTAGAAGTAAACAAACGTTAATTCTGAGTTAGAAAAGCAAAATTAGGAAAATTTAAAGCTTATTAAATAAAAAGATAAATAATTGGAAGAAATAAATACTCAGAAAGAAAAAATGAGCTCATAATATTAAGAAGAAAAAGAACAATCTTAAATAATTAACAAAAAGTATCAACAATAAGACTAAGAATTAAAATAATTGCTAGTTAAATTAGAAAACTATGAAAAACAAGAATAGGAAATCAAAAATAAATTGATAAATGTAGAAGAAGAAAAATCTAAATTAATTGATTCATAAAATATTTTAGAAGTTAAAGTTTTAAATTTGGAAGAACACATTAAAAGAATATAAGAAGAGCATTCATGTAAAACAAAAGAGTTTGAGAATAAACAAAATGAGTTATTACAAAGTAATACATTGCTATCAAAACAAAGTGCTAACTTAGAAGATGTTTATAAACAATTTGAATTAAAGTAGAATGATTTATTAAACTTAATTTAACTCTTAGAGAAAGAAAAATAGGAAAAAGAGTCTGCAATTTAAAATTTGGAAGAAATTAAAAAGTAATTAATTAGTTAAAATAAATAAAACCAAGAAAAATTAAATTAAGCTGAAGCAGATTTGAAAAATCAAGTTTAGCTAAATAAAGAACTTGATAATTCTAAGATTTAATTAGAAAAAATGTTATCAGAACTCTAAAATAAAATCGAATAAAATACTCAAAATGCAAATAGCATGAAAGATCAATTAAAAAAATTACAAATCTAAGTTGACGATTAAAATAAATAAATTAACAGCGAAAAAGCTAAAGCTGATGAACTGAAATCAACTATTGAAAACCAAGTATAAAAAATATCTGAATTATAAAACAAAAACAATCAAATTAGCAAAGAACTTAACCAAGAAAAAGCAAGTGCATAGGATTTAAAAGAATAATTTAATAATTAAAAATTAGTCTTAGAGTAATAGCAAAAGGAAAATATAAACACCAGTAATAACTTTAAGGAAACAAATAAATAATTGCAAGAATAAGTCAAACTTTTGTAAAGTGAAATTAACTAATTAAAGTAACAAAACGATAAGCTGAATGATAAACATCAAAAAGAACTATTAACCTAGGTATCTATCTTAGAAGAATTGCAATCTAAAATTAAAAGTTAAACAGAACAAAGTTCTAACTATTAAGAATAAATTAAATAATTAAGTGATAAAAATATTTAAAATGAATAAGTTATTGATTAGTTGCTTTGCAAAAGCAAAGATTTAGAAACAAAATTCATCTTGGAACAGGAAGAGAATCAAAAATTAGTTAATGATTATGAAGAAAAGATGAATTAGCTCGAATTAGCTAAATCTGAAGAAGTTAATAGTCTGATAGAACAATTTAAATAAGAAAAGAGTCTTTGGAACGAACTTAAAAATGAAGAAAATGGTAAGATAGAAAGTGAAAGGAATGAATTAAAGACAAAAATGTTTGAACTGTTTGAATAAGTTAAAGTACTCTAGATGGTTGTTAGTGATAAAGAAAGCGAAATAAACACAATTAAACAATCTCATAAAGAAGAACTAGATTAAATATAATTAGAAAAGCAAAAATAAATAGAATAGCTAGCATAATAAAAGAGTAATCTAGCTTAGTAAATATTTGAATTAACTAATTAGCTATAAAAGCTTTAAGAAGAAATAGATCTCAACAGATCGTCTTACTCTCACAATTCTTCAATGATTGAGGATTGAAAAAGCATTATATAACTTGATTAATTTTTTAGACATAAATATAAAAATTAAGCTATTTATTTTAAAACTAAACCTTTCAATTAATTAATTTGTTTAAGAAATATATGTTTATTTAAAATTTAATTAAAAATCCATCCAATAAAATATAATTAAATACAAAAAATTATTTACTAATTTGAAGCTTTAGCTATTTAGTTAAAAAAACAAATTATTTTATTTTCATACTTTTTATATTATTTTTTAAAATTAAATTTTTCATATATTTATTTATAACAACAACAGTAGTAAGAACTTAATATAATAAATACCAATTCAAGCATTATAATAATATAAAACATAATAAACCTGAAGACCATTAACTAATTATAACCACCTGATTGCAACTCTAATTCAAAAATTATATTAAATCAATTATTTAAATATTATTAATTACTCTTATTATTATTTACGAAAAAATAAATACGCATATAATATCAACCCCCATTAGTTAAGACAATTTTATATTAAATTAGATGTAATAAACTTTTGGAAAAAAATAGGGAGAAGGGCTAGTTACCTTAATTTATGATGATCATTGTATAAAAAATTATATTTTATTATAGTATATACTTTTTTTTTGTATATATTTTGCTTAAAGTATTATATTTTATTTATTGTAAATGATGAGCAATATTTAATTCTTTAACATATAAAGAATTACACAAAATAAAATTGAAAATATATAAAATACTATTTTTGTAAATTTAAATCAATATTTATTCTTTTATATTTACAAAACACTTATTTTTTTAATAGAATTACTATTGAGATATTTAATTATCTATTTAAATAAAACTTTATATTTATTTTTATACTTTTTTTTGTTTTTTAAACATGTTTGTTTTACTAGTTTTAAACAATTCATATTGAGTTTATTAAAAAACCATCAAGGAGTATAATTTAGCAGACATAAATGTAGAAAATGAAAAAATCATCAATTGACTTTTAACAAATTTCAAGTAAACTTATGGAAGTTTCTTAAAATATCATTGAGCTCATTTAAGTGCTTAGATTTATTTCTGCTAACTTCACTAACTTTTTTGAATTATCCTAATTACTCTTCTTTATTTTCAAATTTTTCTATAAATGGTTATTGTTTGATGTACTTTTTTCTATCGATAATGTGCTAGATATTATCCTGCATGTTTTAGAGATTTGCAATGTTCTATTTAATTTTTATAAAGTTAATTAGAATTATTATTTTTAATAATTTAAAAATTTAACAAACCTGATATTTAGTTGGTACTTAAGTTGTCAATGTACTAAACTATTATTAAGTCTTTTAAGAAATTTACATTATTTATATTTTAATATCATCAACTTATTTTTTTTGATGTTCTTCCCTTTTCAGTTAGACATGAGAAAATATGTTCCTGCTAAAGTAAAGAATCTACTTTTAAATTTCATCTAAAATTTCAAGAGGGATTTGAATGAAATACTGATCTATAGCCTAATTTAAGAAATATTTTTGAAAATTAATAAAATTTATTTTATTTAAGTTACTGCAACAGCTTGGTTACTGAGTTTTTAGCTTTCAGGAATGTTGTTAATTTCTGGTATTTTTGGATTGTCCTTTAAAATTTATTAATCAATCAAATAGTTTAAGATTGCTGCTTTAGAGTTTGTTAGTGAAAGAGAAGTTTAAACTTAAATAGATGAATTATTGTTATCTTTTTGAATAAATGAGCGCAAAAGGTCATTGTATCCAGGAATTTTCTGAATTATATTACTGAATTAAATGTTAGAGTTATAGAGAGCTTTCAGTTCTTTTATATAATCAATTATTTTGGTAATTGAAACATCTATCTCATCAATTTTATTTCTTATTTCTACACTTTATTTGGATTAAATTTAATTTTAGTTATCTTTTGGTAAAACTGATTTAGAAGTAAAGTTCAACTCGTCAACAACTATTATTTCAGATATTTATTATTCGCTATTTTGTTTCATTTCTTGTATATTTTATTGATTTTTTGGGCTCTAGGGCATAAATATTTTATTTTCTTCGTTGTTTAGAGATCCTTTAGGACTGTTTATTGCACTAAAAGTACTACATTTAATTTTTTATTGCTATCTTTCTATTAACTCCTTTTATTTTTCTTCACTTTAAAAGCTGTCTAAAATAAAACCAGTTGAGTTGTAGGAGTCTAATTGCTACTCTAAATTAATATTAAAATATTATAAAATAAAAATTAGTTAAAAAGCTACTTATTTACCTCCATTTTAAGCAGTATTTTAATTATTTTTGAATCCATTTTTCTAAATATTTATTGATTTTCTCTATACTTTTGAAGACTAGTTACCTTAAGATAAAATCTTTGGATTAAAGAATATCTAGGTCTTAATCATTTAATTTTTATGCTTAAATTGATTTATCTTCTCAGACTTTATATTTGTGATAGCATCTTCCTTTGTTTATGTGATTTAGATTGTTTAGTCTTGATTTAATAGTTAATTAGGCAAAGAAGATAAAGAGTTATTGTTTTATTTAGTTTTAATAAAAATATTTTTGTTTTACTGATTAAAGTTGCTATTATTGTTATTGACAGCATTATTACACATACTAAGACTGTAGTTATTCTATAAATTTTTTAGATAAGAATTAAACATACCTTGATTAACTTAATCGCAAGGAATAAATTTTTCCATGGTTTTAAACTATGGTTTTAAGCCATTTTAGTTTTGATAATCTGATGATTACTCAGTTTGCTTAATTTTCTTCACTTAGTTAACACTTTTAGGATAGCAAATATTTTGAAGACTCTAATTGGTTTTTGCTTATTATTAAAAATTCTATTATTTTTGAGTATTAGGTATTATTAAATCCTACAATAAAGAATTTAGAGCCTTCTGTCTTGACATGAATTACATATATTCAGAATAAGATGGGATATCCATTTATTTTATCTGATCATTTTAACTTAGTTTAGATTTCTCCATTAATTCCAACAACTTTTAATCTTTTGTTCTTGAAAGATACTAAGCTTAAAAATAAGAGTTTTAATGTTTATGATAAATTGAGGAAGGAGGCTTTTGATATTAATTTTATATATCTTGGTTATTAACCTTAGAGCTTATTTTAGCTGATTAAATATTATATTCGATACTCTTTTTAGGAGAAAGGTTTGGTGTTTAAAAGGCTGTAGAAGTTTTTGTCCCCGTATATTGAATCTACCTCATTCTCTTATAAATTGGAGTTTGATTTAATTGCTAAACAACATCTTAATTATTATTATTTTTATTCTATGGTGTTGAAGGTACATCATATTGTTTAAATCTATCTTAACTCTTATTTGTTGTATGATATATATGAGGCTGAGAGAGACTCTTTTGGCTATGCTCAGTGTAAAAAAATTTGGAATCAAACCAATTTGAAGAGGTAAGAGCAGTTTGTGTACCATTTAAAGGAGTCAAAGTATGATAAGTGTTAATTAAGTGAGAACTTTGTATTTCCTCATTAATTGATGTATTTTGATTAGATTTAGAATAAATCTAATTTTATTCTAAGACGCTATTTCTACTAGGTAATTTAAAATTATTATACATGTCTGCTTTACAAAAGGACTTTGCTTGCAGTTTATTAGATAATAGTTTTTAAAACTTTTGAGATTAACTATCTCGATTGCTTTTTGGTGAAGAAGGAAGAGGACTATTTAGTTAGCTCATAAAGTTATTCAGTAAAACTTAAATTTTATGAAATAAATTATATGTTAAATTACAAAAAAAGAACTTGTAAAAGTAGCAATCTAACAAATAACATTTAATATTACCCAATCTTTTTAAATCACTTTATCACTTCTAAAAATTTATTAATTTGCAAAGCAGGAAGAATCTTTGAGCGATTTCAAATAACTTCTTTGTATCTTTAATATTTCTGACAAACTTAGAGAATCCTTAAAATTCCAATAATATTTTCAAAGTAAAATATTTGCTTACTTATATAAATTTATTTAAATGTGTAATCAATCTAAAAAAGTTGATTTGTTGTCTATTTTCAAATTACAGCTAAAAAATTTTTAATTGGAGAATAACATATTGCTTTCCATTTATTTAAATAAATGCAAGATTAATTTAAACGAATGTAATCAATTCAATTCCAAAGATATGCTTAAAGTAAAACATATAAACTGTAAAATTTTAATTTAAAATAAGCTCATCGCTCAATATAAAGTGATTTATTTGTATAAAATTAATTTCATTTTAGCAAGCTTTTTAAAATTAAAATAGAGATTTTTTCAATATTGAACCCTTATAATTTTTTATCAAAAAATCTCTTTATTTTTTTGATAATTTTTGAAAACAATAAAAATTAAAACTATAAACAAAAATAATTAATTATCTTGAAATAACTATTTATTTTTTTATTAATTAAAAGATATTAAATAATAAATTGCTTGATTTCTTAATAATTTTTAAAAAATAAAATTTATGAATTTGATATTAATCAATACAATTTTTTAAGATATTTAAATAAAATTGAATTATACTTTTAAATTATATATTATTTTAATACATAATTAATAAAATTGACTTATTTAAACCTAATATATTATATAAATTAACTAATTATCTCAGCAAAAAATTATAATGATTTTTATAATATTATTGTTGTATTTTTAATTTGATTAAAATGATGAAATGTGATTCTCAAATTTTATTAAATAAAAATATTACTTTATAATTACTTAATCTTAAAAATAAACTATGGTTTATCTTGGTGTGAAAAATAAATATATTTTTTAGTCAAAATGTAACTGAAATTAAATTAAAATTATCTACTTTTTGTTTAAAAAAGTAAAAACAAATATAATTTTGATTTATTTGTTGGTTTATTTATTTATTTATTTTTGTAAACATGGTTGTAAAAACAAATTAATAAAGGGTATAAAGTATTATAAGTATAATAATAAGAATGATTTAAATGGAGTGGCTGTAATGTCTTAACTATAAGGATATCAAAATAGTTAGTTACAAAGACAGAGAGAGTACACATTGTCAATAAATTTCCAAAATACAGTTCAGATATTTATTTTTTTACGTTCAAGTTCTGAAGTATATTTTTGAGGAATATTCATCTTTTATAATTATTCAAGTTTTTGAGACTTGATGCTTTCAAGCATTTTCTTCTATTGCTAGAGTTGATCTCTTATCTTTTTACCTTCTTCTAATCTATTTCTTTAGTCTTATTTGATCTTTTCTTCGTTCAATGCTATCTACTTTCTAAGTTCGTCAGCATGTTTTTTAATTTGTTATTCTCTTTCAATCTAAAGCTTGATTTCGATTTCTCTCTCTTACTTTTGTGCTTGGATAATTCTCTAAAATTCATCTCTATCGTTTTTAGCTTATTCTTAGAGTCTTTATTCTTTTTCATATTACTACTATCTTCTTGCTTCAAGGAGTTCTTAATTAATTTTTTACTGGATTTATTTAAAAATTATTTTTTAATATCAATACAATATTTTTATTTATCTTACTCTTAATTCAGCTTCTCTTCTTTCCTTATCTCTAGCATTTCTTTCGTTTTATTCCATGGCTCTTTTAGCTCTCAAAAAGTCTAATTCAGCCTATAAAATTATAATTGGAAACATGTTACTTTATTTTATTTTTATTTAAATTTATTACTTATCTATCATTGGCTTTTTCTTGCATTTCTCTAAGTCTTTGGAGTTCTTTTTCCTTTTCGTCCTTAATACGTCTTTTGAATAAAAAAAATCAGATGAATAACAAAATCAAATTGAGCTTCTCAATAATATAAATAAACACATAAAAATATATTTTTTTTAGTTTTAAATATTACTTTTATTCAGCAATGTATTCAGCTTCCTTTTAGGCCTTTTCTAAATTGTATTTAACAATTTTTTCTTCTTCTACTTTTTCCTCTTGAACTCTTTTTTATTTTACAAGAATGGCGTTTTGATTTGCTTCAAAAATTTCATCAAGAAGCTTCTTTTGGTCAGACTTCTTTTTCTGTTTTTAATTATAATAAACATTTTTATGTATTATCCTGTATAGAGTTTAATGTAATTCTTACGAGAGCCTTGTGTTGTTCTTCTACTTCCAACTCTTTAATGGCTTTAATCATAACTTAACCTTCCCTTTCTTGTTCTTCTTTAGCTCTGAGTCTAACCAATTCATTTTCTTTAATTTAATCAATAATCTTTAAGTGACCTTCTTTTTACTCTTCTTTTTTCTTTTTTTCTTATTCTTCATAGTATTTAATTTTTTTAAGTCTTTCGATTTCCATCATAAGATCCTTTCTCTTTTCTTCAAGCTTTTTTTCATCACGAATATCCTTTTTTTCTGTTAATTGCTTATCACGAATAGTAACACATTTTGCATACATAACCATCTTATTCATTTCTTTTACATCATCCATTTGCTCGTTCATAATTTCTTAAGCTCTGTTAAGAAGAGAGTCCTATTAAGCAAAAATAGAATTTAAATAATTAAATCTATAATTTTATTTTTTTGTGTTGGTTGGTATGAAAGAAAATTGCAACTCCAAAAGTAAATAACTTAAATTTTTTGTAATTTAATATTATTTTGCAGCGCGAATCAATCAAACAAAAAATTTGTTATCTTACCTTAACTACCTTTTCTTCTAATTGAAAATCAGATAAAGGCACTTGTTTTTTCTTCTCTTCTTCCATTTGAAGCATTTTTTGCTTTTTGGCCTTTGAGACAGCCATTTGCTTTTCCTTTTACTCTTCTAAGATTTTCTTTTGATGCAATGTTTCTTCTTTGGTAGTAATAATTGCATTATTCTATTTACATTAAAATTATATTGTTTAATCAAAAGATTCAATTAAGCATTTATATTATTATTTAAATAATTATTTTCTTCTCTTTTTATACAATTAAATGCTTATTACTTTCATTCTTTGAAGTTCACTTTCACCAATTAAAACCACTTCAGGATGAGTAAAATCACCTTTTCTAGCTTTATCAACAACTTCTTCTTGGGCTTTGGTGTTATTCTTATTAGTCTTACGAGAACCTAAATTGGATATAAAAATAAAATTACTTTACAAGAAACGTTTTTAATATTTGAGGATTTAAATAAATCTTTAAAGCCGAAATTAAAACAGCTAGCTATTCAAATTTATAGATTGCACAAAATTATTTAATTTGTTTTTTTCTAGTCATTCCTCAAAATTCAACAAGTATTTTTAAATAATCTTTACCAAAGAGCGTTTCGTCGGCATTGGACTTTTTAGATCCTCCAGAGGCTTAACTGCTAGGCTGATTTTATTTAAATAAAAAGAAAATTAACTCTCTTTTTTTCAAACATTTATAAAATTGAACGATAAGTTTAAATGTATTAATGAATCATGCATGTTAATGATTTTATTTTGGCTGTTAATAGCCCTTAAAATTTTTTCTTTGCCTAATTTTATTCTTTAAGCTATTTGAACTTCTTTAAAAATAGATCGTTCTAGGAAGACTTAATTCTAAAATATGAATTAAATTACCATTTTTCAGCTAATATGGTTGTTAATTGTGTTAGTTTATTTTATTTGTTAGCTTATTTGCTTGATTTTATTTGTATTTTATTTGTTAATTACTTTTAAAATAAATATATAAATTGATTGCTTTCTTTTATTATTAAAAAACAATCTCTTTATAAAGAGTTACAAATAATCATAACCTCTATTTATTATAACTATTCTTCATATCCTTTCATTTCATTTCATTTCACTCATTCACTCATCACTGCTTCATTCATTTCAATCATTTTTAAGAATTATTAATTAGTAAATCAATCTATTTATTTATTTTCTTCTCATCACTCTTTAATACTGAAGTTGTTAGTTTGTTAACCTGCTTATATATTATTTTCTTGTTTGCTTGCTTGCTTAATTAATTAATAAACAGATTGATAAATAGCTAGCTTGTATGTTTCTTTTTTAAATCAACTCAAATAGATTTAATGATATTTTTGAATAGATTTCAATTAAAATTTCAAGATAATAGCTCTTTATACATTGCAATATCTTATAATGAATTTAGTTTTCATTCATTTATTCATTTATTTTATTATTTTATTTTAATTAACATTCAATTTTATTAAATCTATTTAACTGAAATTATTATTTCTGATTATTATTCAGTTCTTTTTAAGTATTCAGTTTATAATTTTGAATTCAATTTAATACTTTTGAATTATTTCAAGCTATTTAGTAATAGTAAATTTTAATTTATTTTAATTAAAATATTTACTTAAATACAAACATTTATATTTCATTTATGAATCTATTTCAAATAATACAATAATTAAATTATTTTAGAAACCTTTAAATTAAATTAGTTTTTGAAGAAATAAATTTTCGATTAATTTGTAAATTATATTTTTATTTTAACTTAATAAATTTATCTTAATCTACTCTTTTATATAAAGAAATTGTTTTAGTTTGATAAAACAAAGTTTATTTTATTATGTAAATTTAACTAAATAAATATATTTTAAATTTTATAGAAGAAAATAAATAAATAAAAAACATTTAAACAAAACAAAATAAATAAAAAAAATATGATTCCTGTTATGAAAATAGTGATATAAACCAATATACGATTCCTGTAAGGACAATAGTGATGTAAAAATATATAAGTAACTTATGGAATAAAATTATATTATAAGGCTGGTACACCGTTAAAACATTCTATGAGCTATCATATAAAAGTTTTGAATATGATTATGATAGATAAGATTCATAAGCATCATAAATATTTTATTATTTACTCTAAGTCGTCATTTATTAATACCAAACTTCTAATATTAAAATAGTATTTTTTTTAACACATTCTAACTCTTAATAAATAAATCATCTTATATTAAAGAACACATTATTTGAAAGAATATACAGTAATATTGAAATATAATAAATTTTATTTCTAATATTAAATAAATAATTACTATTTTCAAATATTTATTTTTTATTGCCATTTAAATTTATTAAAATAAATAAATAATTAAATAATGAATATTATGTAAGTGTTATTGTAGAATTTGCGAGTTGAAATATAGTCAACATTTTTTATTAAATAAACATAATTCATTTTTTGTTTTGAATAATATTTTTAGAAAAATAGAGTTTATCCTTCAAATCATAAATAAAGCTTGTATAATTTTTAAAATAAGACGAGTTTTATAAAAATATTGTTTTTTTTCAAATAAAAAATTTAAAGAAGTTTAAAATGAATTTTCAAAATAGCTAAATGCCTACACATTTATAATTGATAGATGGCTATAATAAATTTTCTTTGAATGACTAAATAGTAAATAATGCAGCTAGTAAAAAAGATATTTTATTGTAGAAAACTATTCTTGAATAGTAAGCTTTTAGTCCTTTTTAGATTGATTTTTAACCATAATAAACATTTAGTTTAAAAGAATAGTAATAAAAAGAAAAATTAAATTAAAATAACAAAAAATTCATTAGCAAATACTCTTCCAGACAAGAAAGTTGCCATTTTTATAGAAAATTATCTACCCCTTGTTTCTAAAAATTCTAATAGTAGATTTAAGTAAAAAATTAAAATGAGCTTAAAGGCTCTGAAAATTAAGAAGTTAAAAACATTACTTCTACTTAAAGGGATAATATTAAACTTGAAAACAGCTCAGAATAAAAATAAATAGTAAAAAATTAATAAAATGTATTGAAGAGATAAAACAAAAGCTCGTCTTTTAGAGAAAACAACAATCAAAGAACAAAAGATTTGATGGAAAAACTTTATGATTGTTCATAAGTTTTTTAGAGTAATTCAAATTTGATAAGCAATAAAAAACAATTTCTACTTATTAATTAATTTTCTGACTACTTTGCTTCTAATCTTGCAAATAGCTAATTGGAGTATCAGCAATCTTATTAAGATAACTTAAAAATATTAAACGCTAAATAAAAAAAATTATTTCTTAGCCTTGTTTCTAATGAGAAACAATCCTTTAATGAAGATAAAAGCTTAAATTTAAATGCTTAGATAACACCTAAAAATGATTTAAACTTTTCCTTAACCAACTAAACGCCTAAGTAAATCTAATTAGATGAGATGCAAAATTAGCAAAAGCAGTTAATATAAAATGAAAAATAATATAACAAAGATTATTACTATTGCAGTTTGCGAAGTTAATAAAAATAAAAATTACTAAACTCATCTAAAAGCGAAAATTAACTCTTAAGAAATTTTTCTCATAAATTCATGCATGATGTATATAATTTTAATTACAAAAGTAAAAATGATGGAGTTTCTGATTAACCATTATAGATAGAAAATAAAGATTGTCAAAACGATGGAATTTTTAATAAAAGCCACATAATAACTTCACCCAAAGGGCAATTCAATTAATAATCTTTGTTAGAAAGATCACCTGAAGCAAATATAACAAAATCCTAAAACACTTAAACCCTAAGCATTATGTAAAATTAAAAAAATAAGTTAAAAATATCTTGTGATGAAGCTTGTATTCCTATGAATGTTGTATCGCAATATAATATAAATGAAAACGTTAGTCTCCCCTTAGAATCTACAAATTAACTTATTCTGAATTAAAATTACTGTACATCGCCAAAATAAAATACAGTTAGATCAATAAACAATTAATCAAAAGATATGAAAAGAATTATAGTTTTAACAGAAAAGAATAAAATATGCAATAATGGAGGACATTAAAATGGTTCAAAGGGAAACTAAGCTCACTTTTTATAATAAAACTTTTTTCATAAGCACAATATAAAGAAAGCTACAACTACTAGTTTTCCCTTTTAAAACAGCATAATTTAAAGTAAAATAGCAAAAATTTAAAGTTAACAAATGAAGAAATCTTATTCATAGTCTTAAGACCAAAGATTGAAATCACAAAACGAAGCTATAATATCATTATAAAAGCTCATATAGTCAACAAAAAAACTAAATAAGTAGCAGTTATTGAGCAGCCAAATATGTGAAAATCAAACAAATAGCTTATCAATATTTAACAATAATTAAATTAGTAGCGAATAAATACATGCAGAAGATGATTACAGTTTGAACTATAAAATTGATGAATAAATAAATGATTAGTTAGAAATCAAAAAATAAGAAAATAATTCTTGTGAAAATTAAAAAAATAATTAAAGCAAAAATTAACAATACAACTTAAGCAAAAATTAATAAAATAATTCCTGCAAAAATAAAGAAAATAATTCTGATAAAAACTAAGAAATTATTTTTAGTAAAAATTAAGAAAAGAAATCTAATGTTGTAAAGGTATTGTCTAGTTTCATAAAAAATCAAAATAAATTTAATTATATTTCACAAATTTAAGATGATTCTAATGAATAAGAAGAAGATTTTAATTTAATATCCCCAAAAAATGCTGGAGTAAATAATTAATAAAACTCAATGAAAAACTTTTCAACAACCTAATAAGACATTTGCTTAAATTAAAAATTAAAGTTGAGCAGTTTTTTAAATAAAAAAGATAAATAAATATCAACTGATGATCTTAATTAGTAGAGTTATGAACATGAATTAGTGTTTCCTATTTCAAACAGTACAAAAAATGAAATCTAAAAATTTAATGATTAAAAATTAAAATCTTATTCTATGTCAGTGTCATAAAAATCAAAGAAAACTAACTAAATTATTGATTATGAAGATTTGTATTAAAATATAGAAAATAAATAAAATTATTTTAAATAGCTATCATACCGAGCTTCAAATACTTAGGACAAAGTTGCTATGTAAAATAATTTTTTATAATAATTTTAATCAGACTAAAGTAAAATACATCCAATTAATTTTACTTCAGAAAGCTAAAAATTGTAGCAATTAAACTCACAAAATAACAACATATTTAATAAACAAAGATTATTTTCTCTAATTTAAAAAATTAGGCATTAAAGGTTTTAAAATACCTAGAAACCAAACTAACAATCTAGTATTGAGAACAGAGATAATTGTTACAAAGAAAATATTAGTAACGTTTATTAAAAGATAAACTATAAATGCTAAATTTTATTAACAAACAATTCAGATAGTGATAATTAAAATTCCTGATGATATATTTTTAAGATAAATAGGTATAATCAAATAGTTAGCTTGTAATATGAAATAAAAAAATTATTATTTAATAATTTACCATTTTATTTATGTTTTAAAATCTTTAAAAATCAATTTCATCTGAGTATTTTCATTACCACAAATATATATATTAACATTTCTATTTGCATATATAAAATAACATTTTTCGTTTTTATTAAAAGATTATTTATTAAAAATTATTTGAGTATATCTATGAATATTTTATAACTTAAATATGATGATTTTTTCATAAAATATAGAGAAATAATAAACTTAAACAGAATCAAAAATTAGAGATGAATTAAATTTTTTTGAATAATTGAAAAGGAAATTATGATTTAATATCAAAATATTTAATTTTAAAACCTTTAAAAATAAATAAAATTCATAAAAATTTCATTATCGTCCACCATAATTATAAAATTTCATGATATTATTAATCCTCACTAATTAAGGCTAAATTAAGTTAGCTCTCAAAATATTTTTGTCTTAAAAAAAATATTACTTAGTTCTAAACTTAAATATTTTTATGGTGTTGATTAAAAATAATAAATATTCTAAGTAAACTTAAAAACATTAAAAAATATAATTTATAGAATAATTAAAGTATAAATTCTTAGTCTAATTTTAAATTTATTCCACTTGTAATTCTTTAAAAAGTCAATTACTTCTTTGATATAATTATCATTTAAAATTAAAATACCACAATATTTCAAAAATAAATAACAATAAAAAGTATCTTAGAATAAAATAATTATCAAATTATCTATTTTTACCTTTGTAATTAGCATAAAACTAACTAAATACTCAAAAAATAAAAAAATTACGAAATCCAATACTGAAAACCAAATTTACAATTAATTTCTTTTGTGCTAATTAACAAGAGTTAATAGTATTTAAATTTTAATCAATCTTTTCCATAACTATTTATTGGTTATTAATTAAACTTTTTAGAATATTAATCAATATTTTGATGTTAAATAATGGTTTATTTTGCTTATTATTAAACTTTATCAAAATAATCCTTTTTGAAAAATTAAAAAATAGGATTATTATACTAAAAATAGTATAATCAATCAAAGCTCCATTTAATTTGAAGATATTTTATTCAGTAATTTCACTAATAAATTTCTTATTATTTCTTTATAATTATTTTATGAGAATTAAATACTAATTATTTTGTTAAAATATAGCAGTTTTAAATTTAATTATATTTCATTTAAGAATTACATAATTAATAAATTATTTAATTAATACAATATTTTTTTATTTTTAAATCAAAATATGTTGCATCCACTTGATGTCTTGTTGTCTCCATTACTTCCCTTTACTTCACTTCTTAAATCTGGAATAGATCCTTCTAAGCTTTTATCATTTTTCTATATTTTTAATTAAATAATTTTAATTTATTTTAATATTTGCATGTTTAATACCTTTTCTTCTGAAGGGAAAGGTAATTTGCAGACTTTGTATGCTATATTTTTAAAACATTCGTTAAGATTGGATCCCATTTTAGCTGAAACAGAATAGTAGGGGAGATTGAGTATTTTACACATCTAAAATAATTATTTTAAAATATTTTTCATGTCATGCTAGCAAGACAACTTAATAAAAAAATTGCTTGTTTATTTAAAAAAGTTTACTTCTTTCGCTTAATCCTCTTCAACAGCTATTTAATTGAATAAATCATTTTTATTTCCTAAAACACAATACTCTACATCGTTATTTTCTATCAAAACAGATTAAACTAGCTTCATAATATTACGAATAGAGTCAAAGCTGCTTCTGTTAGTTATGTCGTAAACAAAAAGAACCTCAATTTAGATATTTAAAAATTCTAAATTTATGAAAATAAATATATCAGCTAATAATTTTACTGCATCTGATCCATATATATAAGTATTAAGCATTTTAGATTTTAAGCTTTCACCTGATAAAAAATTGTGTTTTTATTAGCTATAAATATTAAAAAATCATACTGCTGCAATCCCATATGCTCAAAGTTACTGATGCAGTCTTTGAAAGGTCTAATTGCTTTAAAATAATATTTCACATATGTTTATTGATAAATCATTTATTAACTTACTTTGCTAAAAAAATTGCATCCAAGTGATTGCTTGTACATTTCAGGATAGAAGTTATTGACATACTTTTAAATGATGGCGGACTTTCCTACACCTGCTTCACCTATAACTAATATCTTTTTACTAAATTTAATTTCTTTGTCTTCTTGATCCATTTGCTAAATTTTACTAAAAATGTGTGAACACTAATAAATTTTTACAAAAGTTTTTTAATTTTAAATTTATATGATTTCTTATCAATTTTTCGCGAAAAAATATATAGACTATACAAAAAATAGTATCAAAATACATTTTATAAATTAGATTGATCAAAATAAATCAATAAAGTTGAATAAGCTGATTTTACTTAAAATCAAACAAAAAAAAAGATTTATTTTTTTATTTACTGTTTTAAATTAAAACAGAGTAAATTATATGATATAATCTCAAATTTAACTTTAGAAATGTGTAATTGAGCAAGTCTGTAAAATCATTTTTATACTCTAAGATAAATATTTTAATTTGATATATTTTTAATGATTATAAATTATTTATTGTAAATCTTCAAGATTTAAGATATAATTTATTGAAAAAAATCTTTAGGATAGAAATCAAATGGTCTTTTTAGTCTTAAAGCTTAGAGAAGTTCTAATTAACAGCACCACTCATGACAATTTACAATATATTTTTAAAATTTTATTGAAATAAATAGTTTAATTATATTTATTTATAAATTTAAATAAAAAATTAATTTTTTAAAAAAACTGAAATTATTTGTGTTTTACATTTTTTTCAGTTAGTGATTAATGTAAAAGATTTCAAGTGATTTTTAGATTTTAGAAATTATTATAGATAAATATTATTTAATTTTCATGAATAAATTATCAAAGAAAGTTAAGCTTAAATCAATCAATAGTACATTTATTAGATAAAAAGTAATAATAGTATTCAATTAAATTCTAGCATTTAAAAAGTTTAATTTATTTTTTTTAAATTTTACAATCAGAAAGTTTTACAAATATACATTTTAAATCATTTATACTGGCAATAAATTTGTAGAATTCTATTTTGCACCATTAATCTACTCTTATTTTAAATAGTATTTAGTTTTATTTAAAGTTTTATAATCAAAATGATAAATAAAAGTTAATGTTAAATCATTTATACTGGTAATTAATTTAAAGAATTCTACTTAACATCTTAAAATAACTCTTATTTTCAAATAGTTTTTCAATTTATTAGCTGCTTGAATCTCAATAATTAATATATCTTCGACAAAATAAATGGCCAGTTTTATTTTAGAACCATTTTTAATTTATCTAACAGATAATATTCAATAGTAAATAAGTAATGCAACCCTATTTAAAACGCAAAGCTATAAAATGCTTATGAAGGGTTTAATTTTGAAAAGCTAAATAAAATTTTGGGAAAATTTAAATAATTTACAAAAGTGTATTTAATACTTCAAATAAACACTAAATACATTTATTAAAAATATTAAGAGTTAAATCGAAGATTAATATAAAAATGAAAGTTCAAATAGATATATTTAGAATAGTTATATAACTTTTAAGATAAGTGAGAGATTATTGAGAATTCACGTATCTTATCATATATTGTTTATTTGTTTTTATATAACTATATGTGTGTGTGCATGCGTGTGTATGTTTGTATGGATGTATGTTTGTTCTTTTTATTTTAATATTACATTAAAAATAATTAAAGATTTTGTTAAATTTCTATAAAATAAGTGTATTATTTTAGATTATCAAATAGAAAGAAAAATTTATTTAAAAATATTCTTATCATTAATAAAACAATTAGTTAATTAATTAATTAAATAATCAATTATATAAGCTGTCTAAAAAGTAGTATAATTATCAAGAAAAATGGATAAAAACTCAGACATCTTTGTTAAAAAACAATGGTTCATTAAATCTAACCTAGGAAAGTTAGAGGATTTTTATGAGTTCGATACAAGAAAGGTAAATTCATTAAATTTAACATGTTTTTTTTATCAAAGTGGCTTAGCTGAATTATTGTATCCATTAATTAAAAATGTATTAATTATTTTATTAAATTAAGATTTTAGGAAGTGGTACATACGGAAATGTTTATAAGGCTAAAAAGAAAGACTCTAAGATCGTTAGGGCCGTCAAGCAAATTCCTAAGAGCAAGGTTAAGAATGCAGAACGTTTTAAAAGAGAAATCGAGATCATGAGAACTTTGGTAATATTAAATATATTAGAATATTATTGGATTATTAAATGAGCAAAAGAAAGCAGTATGTAATGAATTTAATTTATTATCTTAAAATATAGGATCACCCTAATATCATTAAGCTTTACGAGACATTCGAAGATGAAAGAAACATTTACTTAGTTATGGAGTGAGCATTTACTAAATTTTTTTACTTTTTTAAAAAGACGTTTTTGAAATTAACTTAAATGGCAAGCTATCGAATTTAACAAAAATCGCCTTTTAGACATTAAAAAAAATTATTTTCGTTTATATTATTTAGAGTTTGTGAAGGTGGTGAACTATTTGATAGAATTATAGAAAAAGGTCGCTTCACAGAAATTGAAGCCAGAAGCATTTTCTCTTAAATTATGTAAGCTATTAACTACTGTCACAATAATGGAATAGCTCATAGAGATTTAAAGCCAGAAAACTTCCTTTTCCTGACAAAGCACGATGATTCTCCCATTAAAGTTATAGACTTTGGTCTCTCTAAAAACTTTGATAATAAACAAGCTATGAAGACAAAAGCCGGAACAGTAAAATTATATTAAATTATTATAAATATGAAAAAAAGAAGTAACAAGTTTCTAATCTAATTAATGAATTTTTTTGATCTAAACTAGCCATACTACATCTCACCAGAAGTTTTAGAGGGAAATTATGATGAATCTTGTGATATTTGGTCAGCTGGTGTTATCCTATATATTTTATTATCCGGAGTACCACCTTTCTTTGGTGATGACGATTCAGAAATTCTAGCTTCTGTCAAAAAAGGATTCTATACATTTGACAGTAAAACTAAGTTATCTATTAATAAAATATAATAAATTTTATTCAATAAAAAGTTCCAGAATTCGAAGGAATTTCAAACAGTGCTAAGGATTTGATATAAAATATGGTTACTAAACCAGAAAAGAGATTCAAGGCTGACTAAGTACTTTCTCATCCTTGGATGAAAGAAGATATCAAACAAAAAAATAAATAGCTTCCTTTAAATTTCAATGCTCTTAAAAACTTTACTTAGCATCACAAGCTAAAAAAAGTTGCATTAAGTTTTATAGCTTCCTAATTATCTGAAAATGAAATTTCTGATCTAGGTAAATTATTCAGATAATTAGATAAAAATGGTGATGGAACACTCACTGTCGATGAAATACGTGAAGGTTTAGCAGGCACAAACGATAAAAATATAGAAGAAGTCAGAAAAGTTATTTCAAGGTAAATAAGAAAAATATATTTAATATATAAGATATTATATAATATAATCTAATTTAGTAAGCACTTGCAAAATACTAGAGATGAAATAATTTATATTCCAAAAAATTCTATTTTCAAAGGATTTTTTTAAGATTTTTGCTGAAAAATAAATGAGTTATTTTAAAAATAATATTTTATTTAAAAAAAAGTATTGATACAGATGGTAGTGGCAAAATTGACTATACAGAGTTTTTAGCAGCAACTATGGAAAAGAGCTTATATATGAAGGAAGATAAATTACACTAAGCTTTTAAGATGTTAGATATTGATGGAAATGGAAAAATATCAAAGGAAGAATTAAAGCAAATTTTAGGAAGTAAATATTAATATATTTTTAGATTTATAAAAGCTTATGTGTTATAATGCAATAACAGAGGAATTAGGTAAATACGATGAAGCTTATTGGGATAATATGATCAAGGAAGTTGACAAAAATGGTGATGGAGAGGTATTTATTTATTATCTTAAAGAAAATTTAAAATAAGTGAAATTTTATTGTTATTAAAATAGATCGATTATAATGAATTTATAGACATGATGAATACTATTTCTTTTAGAAAATGAACACATACATATTTTTTAAATAGAGTTATTTTATTCTTCATTTAATAATTAGCATATCAATCGATCAATTAATCATAAATATTAAAATAAATCAATGATTGTTACTATTTGTTTTCATAAAGTAATTAAAAATATTATAATTTATACTGGAATACTATGAAATTTAAATTTATGTTTGACTCTTTATAATTATTTACTTTTATTGAAAAAAATAGTTTTTATTTTTGTTTTTATAAAGCAATATTGAAATGAAAATACATACTTTTAGTAATTATTCATATCCTCTTTTTCATAAAATAATTAAAAATAAAATTATGTATAGCATAAAATCAATAAAATTTAAATTTTATGTTTGCTTATTTGTTTTTTTCTTTAATTATTTGTTTTAATTTTAATAGTTAAGAGAGAGAAATAATTATTATTTTTATTATTATTAAACAAGATTATAAAAATATGCACTATTTAGTATTTATATTAAGAATTATAATCAATAATTTTTGAAAATTTGAAAAAAATGGTTACATTATAATTAGGTATTCATAGATGCTCGAATATGATTTTTTAAGTGTATAAAGATTGTTTTAAAAAAATGATTGATAGCCTATTAATTAAGTTAGTTATTATTAGATCTTCTGATTTGATTACTTTGAAATTTTTAGTTATTCATAATATAGGAAAAATTTAGTGATATTATATATGATAAGTAGTAGAATATAGTTTTTTTGTTTTCGAGTGGTAAGTAAATAATTTATTAGTTCATTAACCGAATTCAAGCTTGTTATGCCATAAATATTATTTATAATGTAAAATTGGTAGCTGTAAACAGGATAGCTAATAAGTTTTTATGTTAATTATATTAATCTTCATTCTGTTGAGGTATGAGATTCCGTTGGAGACTTACAATCGCTGGTGTTTTTATTTATTTCAAAAATGTAATTCTTTTCTATAAAGAGGAGTATTATAAAATAAAATTTTTAATATTTTTGTCTGAGGATATTTTTAATGTATTTACTTTTTTTCTTTGAAATCTTTTGATTAATTTGATCTATTTGGTTCTGTATATCGTTTCTTATGAGATCATCATTCTATTTAAAAGACTGCTCATAATTAGAGATAATGTGATTGATACTCTATGCTTCATCTACTTGTTTATTTTAATGAGCGTGTACTTTCATGTAGAGTTCTACTCTTTTTGCCCTTTCAATCTTTTTCTTTTAATCATCATAAACTTCCTCAATATTTTTCTTTTGGATAATAATAATTGCTTTAGTTTACATGTCATTAATTAAAATTTTGCACTATTATTAGAATTATAAATTATGAAAAATGTAAACAGAATTAGTTTACAGGTGAGAATAAGTCTTAATTCAAGTGGTTTATAATACTCTAAGTTTTGGAATCTATCATTACAATACTATTGTTGTAAGATGCATAATCTGAAAAATCTCCTGAAAATTAATTTCTATGGTGGTAATATTAGCGTTGAATGTTATTCTAATGGCTATTTATTTCATTCTTGAGTAATTAAGTAAGTCCTTAATTACAAGTATCATCTATAATTTCTGCACCCCCTAAATTTTCTTGGTCTAAAGTTCTTTCTGTAGCTTGAGTATCAATTTAATCATATAAAATATCATCTGCTAATCCCTTTATAAATAACTTATTCTTCTATGTTTCTTAAAATATCATTTTTTTGCTTTCTAAGCTATCGTTAATTTAATCCTAAGCATCTTTAACTTATGTGTAATGTTAGAAAGGGGTTTCAATTTCTTACATAAACTATTAAAAGTTGTTTTAATTTTTGCTACATATGGTATTATTTGTATTTGAAGATTAGAAATGGCTCTAAATATTGTTTTATTCTGTACTGTTGATCAGTATATTGAGATATCTGGTATTAGCTAATGTAATTTAGATTTTTTCTAAAAAGTAAATTTTGATTGGGTTAGAAACAGAATCAAAGTATTCAACGCAAGCAGCATATTTATCAATAAGATGGTTAATACGCTCTAAAGTTACTGTTTTCGCATTATTAACTCTCTCCTCTAAGTCAAGCATACTCAAATAGAAATCTTTTTGAAGCATTTATGCTAATATTAATTATAAAATTTAATGCTAAAAATTATAAATTTGAAGATAATATTTTTAATATGGAACATCTTGCATAATATGAAAAATTAAAGAAGATAGATACTCTTTAAACAAGTTCATACAATTGCTAAAATAAATATAAAATACGTTAGATTTTCAAAAATTCTTATCGAGGGACTTATTAAATTCTTACTGAGGACATATTAATATTTGTTAATTTTTTAGATTTATTATTAGAATGAGATGATTGAAATTAGTTAATTTTCAGATAACAAAAATCAGAAAAATTAATAAAAGAAAAGGTGTATGCAATGTAATACAAGCAAAAATAGATATACTTTCAGCATAGGACATACAAAAATAAGAACAAGACAGATAGTTCACTATTCTAAAAAAATCAATATAAATTTATTTCTAATGAAAATTTTTAGAAATTTTATCTATTTTTGTAAGCAATACTAAAATTTAGAAAGAATTTAAATACTATTAAAATATAAAAATAAAATTGATAAATATCAAATGTAACTATTTTTATTGAAAAATAAAAATTTAGTATTAATTTAACATGTATGAATTATTGCAAATAATCTTTTATTAACTTTAAAAATCTCTTCAGTATTTACTAATTATTATGAATGGTAATATAATCACACAAAAAATTATTCTGTTGGGATATACATAAAAAACTGTAAAGCAGATTTAAAAATTCTTTGACTTTTAATCGAAAATTTGGAAAATCATTTGAGAGTAGATCTCTTAAAATTTAAAAGGGTTAGATAAAATTTGAATTAAAATAATGCATTTACAGAAAACAAATTAGCTAATTTTCTTTCCTCAATTGTTAATATTTCCTTTCCTTAAATGCTTATTTTATAAAGTTAATTTGAATTAAGCAATACAACTATGATAATTTCTCATTGAATTTTAAACTTAAAATTTAGTTCATATGTGACTAATATTAAAAAAACTAAGTTTTTATAGTTTTTCAGTCTATTTTTTATTTGCTAAATTAAATGGTATCATAATGAGCAGATGTAATAATTTAAAATAACTATATAAATGCCTTAGATGATTTTATATCCTTATTTGTTATAAAAATATGATGAAATTTATTTATTTTTACTATTGATTCCTATTTTAATCATTAAATTATATTTTTAATTCCTTAAAATTCATTTAATCATTGAAAATCTATTATAGAAATCCTTAATTTAAAAGATTTAAAACAAAATATTATTATAACCTTGAAAGATTTCTGATTTGTTACATTTTGTTAGAATTGATTTATTTACTCTCTTGAAAAAAAATTAAATTTAAATTATGAATTAGTGTAACAACAAATAATTTATTTGTAGATCCTAAAAATATTTTTATCTATAAGAAATTATCAATAAAAAAATACAATTGATACTAAAGCCGTAATATTTTAAAAAATATTTTTTGTTCTACAATTTTATAATGTTCTTTTATGATTTAATCGCTGTTATATAAAGATTGTTATTTATATTATAAATCTACATTAATATCTCAAAAAGTGGATATAAGTTATCCCAAAGTGAGCATTTGATTAATTTAAAAATTCACGATAGAAATTTATTGAAAGAAAGTTAGACAAGAAAAATAATGTTAAGAAAAAAAAATAATTAGATGCAAATTATTTTTATATAGTAAATATACAACCTTGTTTAATATTTTTAATGCCATTTTGTATTATTAACAGCTAAAACAATTTAGCCTACTTTAAATATAAGATTACAATAAATAATCATTAGTCAATATAACAATTTCTTACTTTTTTAAATATTTTCCCTGCAAATAATTAATTAGATTTGTTTTAAATTACACAAGATTGACTGACTGATTGAATTTACTTTTACTGCTTTAATTTAAAAATGTTCACTCAAGCAATTACAAGTATGAAAAGAAATATTCAATTTATGAAATATTATTTTTGAGGTGAATTAACTTTTTATGGATTTAATAATCAATTAACTATAAAAATTTTTCCAGTAATCTTAAATATTTGCTTATTGAAAAAATATTATTCTATATTCAGTGATTCACCCTGAGGAAATTTTATTAAATAGTAAATTAAATAAGGGGAAAAAATTTATTAAGAAACTAGATAAATTCAGGAAGTCAACTTTGTAGTGTATTCAAAAACGATTTGCATTTTTTTGTTAATAATGAAATTGGATGGGAAGTAAAATAAAAAAAATTAAAAAATTTAGATTAATTGAATGAAAGAATGAATTAATAAATAAATAAAGTTTTTATGTTTAAAGAATTAAAAAATAAGTTGTTTTAAGCTAATTAATAAAAAGAAAAATAAAGAAAAGATTAGTGAGTGTGTACTATTTGTTATAAATTATTATTTAAAAAAATTAATCAAATTTTATAGATTATATATATATTTAAGTAGAAATAATAAATATTTAATCAATTATTAGCAATATAACTATATCAAAAGGTTAAAAAGGCTAGATAGCGCAATTAAAGGTTATTTCAAAATATGCATAATTAAGCTAATTCCCAAAGCATAAATTTTAGAATTATTTATGCTTTTTAGATTATTTATTGCTTCACCATATTTTTAGATATGTTCAGCGGTATAAAACAAGTTATTGCTGCTAGCTCTAGTTGTTAAGCTTCAAATTGTCAATCTTGCGATGCTAATTCTCCTTATTGTAAGTAATGCATTCCTCCGTTTGTTTTAAATTAATTTGGATATTGTGATGCTTCTTCAGTCTGTAACTAAAATTAGTATTATTCTACGCAAGATAATAGCTGTGAGGTTTCTTGTATGCAAAATTAGACTCCTAATCCAGTTTTAAATTTTTGTGATCAAGTGAATGCTTGCAGTAGTACTAATTATTTAGGAACTAATTAGCTACCTCCATTGATAAATCAGCCCATATTTTATGATCCTAATATTGGAGTATATATTTATCCTAGTGCAACTAATTAAATAAATATATACGATTCTGTCAGTATGCAATACTAGGCTTCTATATTTACATAAATGCAAACAATAGGAAAATGTGTGTATGATCAATCAACATAAAATGTAGTTGTCACAAATACTCAAGGACAAATAGAAATTTGGAATGTGCTATCTACTGATCTTGTTTTCATGACTACCGTACCTGTATATTAAGGATCATACATCTAATACATCCCAAATTATTAATAATTCTTTTATCTTGATTAAAATAAGAATCTAACAGTAATTAACAACTTTTCATAAAGCCCTAAAACTCTTTAATATTAATTTGTAAATCTAAATTTGAATTATGTGATTTACAATTAAACTTAATCAGTAGTGTTTGCAGGGAATTAGTTAGAGTTACTACATATCAGCTTAAATGACTTCAGCTTAATTTTTTAGAACTCCTACAATTTCTAGTTACCAACCTCAAATGCATTAGTATATAATGTTGCATCCTATTCTTCATAAGTATTTGTATTTTATAGGGCTACCCCTGGTAATAATGTTTTAATTTACTAACCTAACATTCAAATTTTGACTAATACATCTTAACTCAGTCTCTTTAATGGTCTTGGTTACATGTTTGGTAGTTTTTTCTAAAAAGTATCTTCATAAATTTAGTTTTATGATTTAGATCCAGTATCTGGAAATATAACAGCAAAAGGACCCTTATACCCTTTGTCACAAAATTATTTCATTATTAATCAAAATTAGACTATTGGATTTGGTTTATTCTAAACCCCATCATTAGTTTCGACTACACCTAACATTAAATTTATTTTTAATTTTACAAGCGCTGCTAAATTTACTTCATAAATGATAACTAACATAACTACATTTAATCTTATAATATAGAATACTCTTTTTATGGATGAAGTTAACAACAGATTAGTTAATAGAGGAGCTGATGGTATTATATACATAACTGATATGAATTATTTAAATGTTACATATAGTATTAAGCAATTTCAGCAGGCTCCAGTTACAACATTTTCTACAGGCATTTTAATACAAAGCAGACCTGACCCATTAAACTTACCAGGAGTCATAACTACTACTATGAATTCACTTTAAAACATTAATTTAGTAAATAACAAAAGAAGAATTAAATCATTATTTGCTAATTCTAATATGGTTGTGATGCAAACGACAAAAAATATAGTAGTCACTATTTAAGGATCATCCTTTACTATTTATAAGATATCTAACATGCAAAAGCTAAATACTCAAGCAGTGGCCACATCCATTGACACAATAACAAAATGTCCAAACCCACTATTTATGATTTAAACACAAACAACACAAGACGATTTTATAACAGTATGCAAATCAAAGTTGGTATACTGGTAATACAATTCAGTAAATTAAAATTATAATGCTCCTGCTATTTAAATAGCTGTATAAAACCCATCATTTATTGTAAAAGATATGCTAAACCATATTATTATTTGCTATGCAACAGCATGTAATGCACATCTAAAATCTTCACTCGTGGCTTAAATTATTAATATTAATACTTAAGGTTCAAATATTTTTGCTTTGAATACAAGAAGCGACTAAACTTTCTTTACTATCCTAGTTAACAGTTCTCCTAACAGTGTCTTATTTATCTCTTATCCTCAGTTTGCTTTATTGGCAACTGCATAGCTATTAGGAAATTGCACACTTTTTATAGGTGCTGGCTATTTTGAAAATAACAGAGCTGTATTTGTATGCAGACCAGATCTTGTTTCATTTCAAGTTAATTTTCATATACTTACATTAAATATAGGTACTCCCACGACTGTTCAGGTACAATCTATGTCTATACCAAGATTAATTACTACTTTAAATATATTTGACAGCTAAACTGTCTTTACGTTCTATGCATCAGGAAATAATATTTATTTCTACATGTATGCATTCTAAACAAGTTTACCTCTAGTAATTGAAAAAGCAGCTAGTTTACTTCCTTATACTTACAACTCACCCGCCCCTAATTTTGATACTGTTCTTAGGAGAGTTTTTTTCACCTTCAACAACAATATATTTTATAATACTTAATTTGTTGGAGAGGTAATTTATTAATTTTTAAATTCTTATTTTTAACTTTTATTTTACTACAAAAAACAATGATAAAAAATAAATTTCAGCTTTACAAAAATACAAAAATATTAAAAATTTTTATTTAAATAACATCAGTACTAAATATGGAGTTACAGTTACAATAACCATTATTATGATATATTAGATAATGGTAATGTAAATTAAATTTAAAAAATAAAGCAATGTGTCTATAATTCCTATGTAGTTGGTGTTTAAAGACCACAGTATGTTTATATTTCAGATAACTTGCGCAATATAGAATATAAATAAACTATACAAGGTGTTACTGACTTCTACATAGATTCAAGCATCTAAACTTTTTTCTATGTAAATGGAACCAAAATTATATCAGCTTTTAACTATGTTACAAATACTTAATATTCTTATACTCATACTGCCATAATGACTAATTTATCATCTATTGCAAATCCTAAATTTTAAAACACATTCGTAGCATTTAACAATATTAACACTGACTTTACATTATGTTCTTACAATTAAGCCAGTATAAATTGTTTTAATAAAACCCTTAGTACAAATATATATAATTATGTTACTTCAGTTGTATGCACATAGAATGTTGCATTCGTTTATGATAATTCTTCAACATACTACTATATAATTATGGATCCTACTTAAACTAAATAACCAATATATATCAGTTTAAGTTAACCAACATCTGCAAATGTAGCGTTATTTGTACCTTAATTTGGTTTTTTAGTAACATAAAGTAACACAATTATAGGTAATGGGTATATTAGTAATTTAAATGGTTATACATTAACAACATTAACGTATACATGCTTCATTTAAGACATAATAGCGTATTAGAATGGTTACTTTATATTATGCCCTAAGCTTGTTTACGCTGTCTCAAGTGTATTTGCTCAATTATTTTAATTTGGAACAGCTATGACAATTTAAAAGGCTTATTATTACAGTCCTAAAAACTTATTAATTATTATTTCAAATTAACAAGGGTATACTAACTTATTAACATTTTATGATGTTGGATCTTAACTCTAACTCTAATCTATCCAATTAGGAAATAACTAGCTCAGTAATATATAGTATTTCTAAGAAGAAGACATATTTGTCATTTATAGTTTATTTGGATAGATTTTTAGAATTGATCTCAATCAGCCAAGCTAATAAGATTTTATTGTAAATGTTTTAGAACCTGATACTGGTTCTTTAACATAATCTTATTTCCCAACGTTATTTTATAGTAGATAATTGAATAAATTATTTTTTGCTAGCTAAACAAACTTTCATAAATGGAATTATAGCCCTTTTATTGGGACAAGGCTGAACTATAAAATTGTTAGATATCTGCAATATCAGTCAGCTTAAAATAAGGCAGTATCAGATACTATCTATTATGCTGATTTATCAAGCTTCGTTTGGGTCTTTTAAAATGGCTAATAGTAATTGATTTAAGTAATGCCAAATGAGGTATAGGATATGTATACTTCTCCTACATATCTAGTTATTTTTACATTACAAAATATATACGTATATCAAATATCTGATTTTAGCAATACACTTCTTATCAATAATGCCATAACAACAACAACAATTCAATTCTCGATGTAATTTAATGTTTAAGTTTATGCATACATCACCTCAGATTATGACTTTTTCTTATATGATCTATCTACTAATTAGTACCAAACACCTCCCGTTAAAATAGCAACTTTTGCAGGACAAGTTATTGATTTCGTTCTCATAGCTAGCGATACTGCACTCATTTCTCTCTACGGATTACCTCCTGTTCTTTATAAAGTAGGCTTTAGTTCCTTTACAACTTTAACTGGTGCACCAAACTTGTAAACATTCCTTGGAGCGTATACAATAGCCAGTTTATCAAATATAATTATTATTGAAATGAGAAATATAATATCTATTAATTCACAGACACTTGCTTTTGTCAACCAAATATCCTTCCCTGAAAATGATTCAGCAGGTTTTATCGAATCTTATGTATTTGATGACTAACTAGGTCTCTTGTTTATTCATTATCAATTTCATAATTATGTATAAGTAATTCCTTACTCCTTAAACAAAGCTCAATTAACTTTTATTGGTTCTCCTGATATTTACAGGGTTAAATTCTTAGTATAGAGTACATATATAGCAATTTATTGCTCTTTCTAAATTAATTTCCATAGTAGAGATTAAAATTTAAATTACCTCTACTCTTTTAGAATGCCTACAATAGTAAACTCTACAAACTCATTGATTATACTTAATGATGCTTACCTTGTAATCACTTAGAGGTCTTAAATTAATATTTTTATAATTAACCCTGTTTAAGGAAGCAGCCCTACATTTACTAGCTACAAGACTATTTACTCAACACAATCAACTATTTATTAGGCTTTCATAGATGTATTTTGCTTTAATTACTATTTTCATCATTAATTTAATTTCTTATCATTTTTCATAAATTACAATAGAATCATGCTATTTTCTTTAATTAAATTATCATTTATTTATTTTTAAATTTAAAATAGAACAATCGAAACATTAAGTTACAAGGAGTAGGTTAAGAAGGATATTTCAATAATATAATTGTGGTTGGATTCTAGTGTTAATAATAATTTTCATCAGTGAAGAATAAACTTAATTTAAAGAGCTAGCTGAACTCAGTTAGCATAGTAACTGAAAATGTCTAAAAATATTACTACTTTAATATTTAGTTGGATAGCTCAACTAAATATTCTTAGCTACCATTTATTAACGAAATATCTTTCTCTAATAATAATGCTGTGATTTAGTACATACCTTAGCAATAAGACTAATAATTAACTTTAAGTAACAATATATTTTCATCTGTCAGTACTATAGATTTGGTGATAAATAATTTTAGATTGATGATACCTGATGGCTCTAATAATATTTCATTTAACCCATAAACTTAAGTAGTTATTATTAAATAAGTGACAATAAATTAGGATTTGAATAATGTTATCTTCAACTTTAGTAATTTATAAAGAGTAGTTATAGACTAGCTAACAATCACTGATTTAACCATTACAGATAGTGTGCTTTTTAACTTTATAAATGTTGGGTAAGTCACTATTTCTAACCTCAATTTGATAAATGTCAACTTTATTCGTTCCTAACTTATATACATTCGAAATTCAAATTCAATTTCAATCATAAATTTGCAAATATAAAGTTTGAGAATATACTAATATGTTGGCAAGATGATAATTAACATATGTAGCTCTTAGAAACTATAATTCTAAAATCTATTTGTAAGTGATGTTACAGGTACAAATGTGGCTACTACTCAAGATATTAGTACTATAACTTAAGTGATCGAACGTGATTACACTTATCTTTAATAACAGGTAAATAACATAATTTATTTACAAAAAGTTTAGTATATAAATATGAGTGTAGGTTCGTGCTAATTACTCAAGTAAATTCAACTTATTAAAATCGAAGATTTTTATAATGATGGGTCTCTACAACAAACATTAATTTCAAGTTTTGTATAATTTGATTAAGTAAACTTCAAGACAAATTAAGGCATGTTTTCTTTAGTGTCTATTAAGGCTAGTAATGTAACTTTAAACTTGATAAATGCTTAACAGAACTCATGCTCAGATTGTAATGGTGCTGTTTTCTTCATCTATGAAACTAAATATCTCAGTATTAGTAGTTCAATTTTTAACACAAATTACGCTATTCACGGAGGTAGTCTATCTATCCAAAGTTGCAACGATGTTTATAACTATTTCTAAAATAATACTTTCTTGAACAATTAAGCAAGAGGAAATGGAGGAGCTGTCTATCTTGATAACTGTGATCTAAATATAAATACTACAAATTTTACTCGTAACACTGCTATCATTGGAGGAGCAATAAGATACGTAAATTTGGTACCTATGTTTATCAATGGAATAAATGATATACTAAATAGCATAACATTTTCAAAAAACAATGCCACAATTTTTGGTAATAATTATGGCTCATATTTTTCAAGCATTAAACTCATTAATCTTTAAAATTCTTAACTTAATTCTACCTATATCACATCAAATAACACCTTTTAAACTTTTGATGTTTCCAACTTCTAAAGTGGAAACGATATCATATTCTATCTATAAATTTAAGATGAAGAGCAAGAAATAGTATCATATGATCCCTAAAGTTTGATATCCTCTAGGATAATACCATCTTCAATCAAACAATCATTCTAGAAAATCATATTTAATTTAGTAAGTAGCGAAGATTAAATTCTTATTGAAGGTTCCACATTTGCAACATACTAGTAATTCGACAAAAATAAATAGCTTTTTATATTTTCTTAGTGCCAACTGATCGCTTAGCCTTTAAAAGTAGGAACCCTATTTGTGTAAACTAACGTTGACTTTTAAATTCCAGACTATATATTAGATAAGTTAACTCAAGAAGCTTAATCAATATAAAATAGAAGAGTTTTGTAAAAAGCTAATTCAATGAGGTAGACAATAAATTCTAATTAATTCTCTATTACTATCAACTTCTAATTCCGTGATTGCTAGGTTGGTGAAATTTACCAAAATATTTCTTCTACTAAAACTTCTTGTTATATATGCCCAACTGGAAGTTATTCTTTAGTTACTCCTAATTACTATGAAAAATAGACTTGTAATTAGTGCAGTAACGAAAACACTTAACAGTGTGGTAACAGCACTATCATCCTTAAAAGCGGATACTGGAGAAAAAGCTAATCTTCAGATGTTATAGTCGAATGCATTAATAAAGTAGACAATTGCATAGATGATTCAAGTGCTAGAGGTTATTGTAAAGAAGGTCTTATAGGGCCCTTATGTGAAAATTGTGATGTTCTAGGTAATATATTTTTCTCAATTTAAAAATTTTACATTTTTTCCTTATTTTCTCTCTTAATTATCTTTACAAATTTGTTATTCATTTTTTTATTAGATTTGTTGCTTTTCCTTCTTAATTTATTTATTTAAATATTTATTAGGAGAGGTATGGGGGAAGCCTTATTCTTAAACTCTTTAATATCAATGTGCTCCATGTACTGATTACTTTAGCACATATGTGCGTTGGGGTCTTCTATTTTTAGCTGTAAATATATATATTTTAGGTACTTTGTGGATTTTCTTTGGAATATACAGGCAAAGATCTATTATATATTACTTGAGATAGGCTGGCATGATTGCGTTTGGTAACTCTGCTCGTCGTGATTAATCAAGCACATATTTAAAATTCTTGATTACTTACGCTTAGCTATAAAGTAATATAAATCAATTCAAATATGATATTTTTGTGTTATCTATTCCTACAATGTTTGGTTAACCTGTTAGTTAATTAAATACTGCTACTGATTGCTAGATAGTCTCTTATTAAAATAAACTTTTAGTAAAAACCGCTGCTATGCTCTGTTTACCGATACTATTCTACTTATGGATTTGTTTAGTCTTTTTTGTTAAAAGCATATTTGTTAAGAGAGGTAGAGACTACTGGTTTTACTCAAGAATGAAACTATTTACATTGTTCCTCTTTTCATTTACTTTATTCTAGCCAAACATAGTGTCATTTTTAATTTAATCTGTATCTTGTAGAGTAATTGGTGATGTAAAGTATGTGACTGCAGACATTACAATGATTTGCTATGAAATGGAGCATATATATGTGATTTTCATATCTATTTTCGGTATACTTTTATGGGTAGTGATTGTGCCTGTTTACATATTTGTGAAGCTAAAAAGAATATAGCACACTGAATGGATTACAAAATAATATTGCTATGGATTCCTCTACCTTGAATTCAATAAAAAAAATAAATACTGGGAATTGGTAAGACTATAGCTTAAACTTTTAATTATCATATTTATAAATCTATTGATGCTAAATCCTGTAACACAGTTCACTTGTATAACATTTACTTTGTTAATTTATTATCATCTAATTCATAAATACATGCCTTATGAGACTTTACATATGAATTAAAATGATAAACTCATGATCATCTCGCTAGGTATTTAGCTTATTTTGAATGCTATTATAAAGGACACTTCAATAGGTTCCAATATAAATCTGATAATCACATTAATATGTATGTCGATCAATGTTGTTACTTTCTGCTACTTGATTTTAGTTATATTGCTATAGAAAATTTAGTTTATACGTCAAAATATTATAAAATTCAAGTATATGCTTTAGCAGATTCCTTGCCTTAAAAATGTTAGTTTTTTACAAGTAGTTTTAGAAGTTGAAACAAGCTTTAGGAGATTTTAACTCTGGAAAGCTTTAAGCAAAAATTTACAATCAGCAATATTCAATTGTTAGATAATGAAATATAAATAGCTTCGCGAGAATTTCCTTATGAAATCTCAAAATTTAAAGGCAAACAAAAGTAAAAATTCAGATACCTAATAAATTAGAGACTCTATAGGATTTGAAATGATGATTAAAGAGTTAGGAAATTCATCCTTTCCTAATTAATTTAGACACACTCAAAAATAAAATACTAATGCTAAATATCTTAATAACGTAGATTAACTAAACATAACTCTTGATGGAGAGTAAACTCAAAGTCCCAAATACACACAATAAGGTGCTATTCATAATAGAATTGGAGAAGATAAAGTAAACAGTGACTTTTTAAATAGTGTATTAGGCAAAGACTCTAAGTACATAGGATAGAATAGTATTCCATATCACCATCCCTATAGTCAAAATAAAAATCTAAAAATTTCAGTGTCTCATTCTAATTCTCCATTGTAAAATAGCAACAATAGCTTAACTGCTTAACAATTGTAATAAACCTAGCAAACTTTTAATTTAGATAAAGCCTCACCTTTCAAAATTTTACATAATGGGTTATTTGGTAAAAATAATTAAAACAATTATAATTAAAATAGTCGTACTAGTAATGCCGATATAAGCCCATTAGATGGTGATAATGTTATAATACCATCTAATTCTGGTGCTTCATTAAATCATATTACTAGCACAGCTGCTATATCAAATAATTTAGTTGGAAATAGCTCAATATCACACACTTAACTATTAACTAAGCCTAAATTTAATACCAAAAATTAAGATCTTGAAGATTATAAATCTCCACCTTCTTTGAGCTATAATACATCAGCTATTGTTTATCCTTTATATCCTGAAAATGATGAAGATGAAAGCAAAACTAAATTCGAAACTGTTGGATTAAAGTAATTTAATAGTTAGATTAATCCAAAAATAATAAGTGATGAGTAGCTTGTAAATCCACCAAATGGCCCAAGAAAAATGTCAGCAAGCAACTCTAGTAGTGAGTAAATGGAAGAGGAAGACGAAGGCGTTAGTTAAAAAAAATCTATAGAAGATTCTGAGTAGCTAGAACAATACAAAATATAAGAAAGTCCTAATTCTAATTTACCATCCTAGTTAGATCGTTATAAATTCCCTCCTGACTATTTGATGAAGATGTCAAAAAGAAGTCTTATATAAAACAATAACAATAATAATTGATACATTTAATATTTGATAAAATTTATGTTGATTTATTTCATTCATTTATTTGTTTATTTTCAAATAAAAATTTGTATTTATATATTTAGAAGTGTTTGTTTCATTTGAATATAGATTTGAAATTTTTTATTATTAAGTTGTTTTCTAAATAAAATAAATCCAAATTTTTTCAAAATTTTCAAAATTTAATATTAATTATTTTTTTCTTTAAAATTTTTTATTGAATATAAGCAATCCTTTTATTTTTTATAAATCAATATATTAAATATATTTCTAAATATAAATACTTAAAATCTAATATAAATAAGCTTTAATGATAAATCTAGATAGATATTAATTTCTTTAAATATTAAGATACTATCAAAAGATGTTTTTTAAGGATAAAATGAGAAAACTCATCAATACATATACCATAAAATATTTAGTAACAAATAATACTATTGTTTACAAAAATATGAGATATGATCTTATTCATAATTTTAGAAATTCAAAATTGAAAATAGTAATAATAAAAATAATGAAGATTGTAAACCAAACTGTTCAAAACATAAATAGCTATCAAAAATAATTTCATAATTCTTAATTAAAAAATAAAATTTAGGATTTCTTTTTATTGAACTTTAAAAAATCTATGTTAACAGAAGTTAACTGGAATAAAAATAATTTAATTTTTTTTATTTTAAAATTTGCTATTATTTCGATTCTCTTAGGTCTTGAAAAAATATCTATTTATAATTTATTTTAATTTTATATATTTTTAATATTTATTTATTTAATTTTATATTTTAAATTTTATTTCTTTTTGTTATATTTTTAAAAATTTTAATTTAATTTATAATTTTTATTTATATTTTATTATTTTTCTTTAAATATTTATTATATCTCTTATTTTTATTGCCTGTAGCTCAATCTTCAAAAAGCTCTCATTCAATTCATCTATCTCATCAGCTTTAAGTTTTTAATGTATTTAATATTGCATGATTGTTAGAGGAAGAAAATAATAATAATAAAAGAGGGTGTTAATAGTTTTTTTGATATTTCCACTTAACTTAAGAGTTAGAAATGTTGTTAAATTTCAAATTTTCTGCTTTAAAAGAAATTGGTGTCAAAAACTTAAACCGCGTAAGGTGTACTATTGGAATTTCTCATTTTTTATTTTCCTTTTAAAAATTATCTTTTAAAACAGAATAATTTGACTATATTTTTTTGTTATTTTTTGTTTTTTAATTTTTTTTACAAAAATTAATTATGAATTTAATTTAGTTTTTTAAGATTAATAAATGAAAATAAAAATAAAATTACTTTGTATCTGAAAAAAGAAGGCATTTAATTTTCTAATTTGATTTTTTCTTTCAATTAATTAATAACTTTTTGTTTACCTGCTTATTTTCCTGTCTATCTCAAACATTTTTACTTTAAAATAGGAAAGAATTTATTTTATATTTTATTTTAAGCATTATATAATCTATTTTATCAGTTTAAAAAATATTATATGGAGAAAAAATTTATTTGAGAAATTCCATAAAATGTAGTAAATTTTTGTATTTGTTTATGCTATTAGATTTAAAATTCGAAATGTAATTTTTAACCGATAAAATCTACTTTAGGTTCTTTTCTCATATTCTTGCAATTTTTACTAAAACGCAGAAAGTAAATATATTGAATTTGGTAAATATAAATAGTATTTCTAAATCATAAATTTTAAATGGCATTTAACATAATTGAATAAATTCAGTTGATTAAAGAAAGCAGATATTTTAACTTAGACTCACTTATGATAGAAAGTAGAATGAATGATTCTATTTTTGTTTAATAGTTTGTTATAAAATTAAATTTTTATGTAATAAAGTGAATAATCAAAACTCAATAAATAATAAACACTTTATTAATCACTAAATATTATTAATATAAGTAATAAATAATACAAATTAAAAGCAATAGCATTTCATTATTTTGATAAAAGTTAATAGGTGCATTATTTATAATTAAACATAAAATTAAAAAAGAGATGGGTAACTGCTGCACGAATAATCCAGGTAGTGAACAAGGTAATTTGTAACTCAAGAAACCTGAAGATACACCAAACATCTAATAGGATGAAGCAGATGGAGAAAATACAACATTTACTAAAAACAATCAAAATAATGTTTACTCTGCAAAAAAAGATGGTATTGAATCTAGCAGAAAGACTGATGTAGGTTCAAATACAAAAAATAATCTAGAATTTAAAAGTGTAGATAATCCAGATACCCTCCAAAGCAGTGTTGCTTGCCACTATCCTTCATAATCAGTAGCAAAACCTATTGATTAAGAACCTGATTAAATTAGTGAAAAGGCTAAAAAGACTTAATAAATTCTTGGAGATTACTAATATATTAAGTCATAAGGAATTGAAGAAGGGGCTATAAAATTAGGTCCATACCAGTTTGAAAATGGATCTGTTTATACAGGTTATTGGAAAGTAGGGTTAAGACATGGGAAAGGCAGGCAAGTTTGGAGCGATGGAAGTATTTATGAAGGTTATTGGTAAAATAATACTGCTAATGGATAAGGTAGATTGATTCATGCAGATGGAGATGTGTAAACTTTCTTAATAATTTTACTTATAACTTTAAAAAATTTGCACAAATGTTTTTAAAAGAGAATAAGATTGAAATATATTAAATAAATAAATTATATTCTTTCACTTTAGTTTATATTATGTTATATTCACGAGAAGTAACATTGGTATATTTTAATGACTTATTTATTAAAATAGATATGAAGGCTCATGGAAAAATGACAAAGCTCACGGCAAAGGAAAATATATACATTTGGATGGAGCCAAATATGAAGGAGATTGGTATGAAGATAAGCAGCATGGATTTGGTGTTGAAATATGGCCAGATAATGCAAAATATGAGGGACAATATGACATGGGTAAAAAGCATGGAAAAGGTACATTTTTATGGCATGATGGAAGTAAATATGAAGGAGAGTTCGTAAACAATAATATAGAAGGTTTGGGCACATATACATGGAGTGACCAGTAATTTTTCAAAAAAAATATTATCTTTTAATAGCATTTTTTTTCTGTTTTTAATTTTTATTAATTTTCATAAAAAACACTTTATTTATGTTTAAAAATTATATTTATTGCAATAATATCATAGAAGGAAATATGTAGGCGAATGGAAGAACAATAAAATGGATGGAAAGGGTGTATTTACTTGGAGTGATGGAAGAAAGTATGAAGGTTACTATTTTGAAGATAAAAAGCAAGGCTATGGTGAATTCGAATGGCCTGATGGTAGAAAGTATAAAGGAGAGTGGAAAGATGGTAAATAGCATGGTAGAGGTATATATCTTAACTCAAAAGGGATAGAAAGAAAAGGCATTTGGGTGGAAGGAAAGAGAGAAAAATGGGTTGATGATAATGAAGCTGTTTTTTGATTTAGTTCTACTGAATATAATAAATAAATATATCTACTCTAGCTTCAAAAAAAAAAATCAATAACTTGTAATCAATAAAAAAAGTAGAGTTTTCTACTTTTTACATAAATATAATCTTAGATAAGTAGAGTTGATGTGAAATCTTACACATAAAATTAATTTAATATTTATAAAATGCTGGCTGGCAAACATAAACAAATAAACTAATAACTAAGTAACTAACCAACTAATACAAAAATAGATAAATCAATTGAATTTACATATCTAGAAATATTAACTAATCCTTGAAAAATATACAAACTATATATATAATTTTAAATAAATTATACTTTTTAATGTAAATATACCTACTTATTTTATATAATTTAATGCAGTAGTTTATTAATAATTAAACTAATTTTTTATTTATTTTATAACTCAAAAAATAAATTATTTTTTAAATAATTTTATCTAAATAACAAAATTATTAAGTTTAAAAAAAATTATTGATTTCTTTTTTAAAAATATTTTGTTTTTTATTGATTTAAATTATTTAAAAATATATCTATAAAACAAATTATTAATTAATTTATTAGTTTTTTCATGATTTAGTTCATAATTTAAAGAATTATTTGGATTAACTAATAACATAAATATATTATTTTTTAAATATTTTAATGAAGATATGAAAATCTTTCAGTTAAGTAAAATCTTTTTAGTCTTTTAAAAAAAATGTATTTTATTCTCATTGAAAAATATCAAATTATTAACTTAAATATTATCTATATTCATTCTTTCATAATCCTCAAATAAATTAAAAACATAATTTTAAATTCAATTAGCATAAAATTATCCAATATTTTTAAAATAAAAGATGATATTAACTAATAAATAAATAGAAATATGAATGGAGCAAATAAAAAAATATACTTTGAAATATTTATTTAATTTACCTACAAAAAAATTTAATAAAATAAATCAAATGAGAAAATATTTGAAAAAGGATTAGAATATATTTTTAATGTCTTGACAAAATAACATAAAATTTTTATTTTTGATATTGAGGATTATATTTAAAAATTTATTATAATAATAATGTATATTTTTATAATTCAAAATATGTGAAAATTTTTAATTTAAATTTTCAAGCAATAAATTCAAATTTTTTAGTGAATTAATTCTTTTATTTACAATCTAAATCTTTATTAATCTTTACATCAATTATTATTTTTAGATTTAGTAGAGCTTGGAGGAAGAACTTGGTCATATTCTTTTTTTAAATTTTTTACATTTTAATTGAGAGCATAGCTTCTCATACTAGCTTCATTCAATGATTTTTAAAATTCTCTTCTTTCTGCCTATATTCTTTCCCAGCCTTACTAATTTTATTAGTCATTGTCTTATTAACGAGGATTTTTTTCATAAGAACTTTTTATAGTATCACTCATTTGAGAATCTTTTAAGTTGTAAAGTCTTTTTTCAAGATCTTCTTTTTCTTTTTAATATAAAACCATATTTAATTTTAGTTTACTGTTTTCTTATCTGAGTTATATTTGTTCGCTTTCTAAAGTTTTGATAAGTTGATTCTTGTCATCAATTTTTTTTTCAAGGACTGGAACGATCTAATTAGTATAAAGAAATAAATTATATCTAAGTCTTGCTTTTAATTAATTAATTACCTTTTGATCTTTCTATGCAGAGTTGTATAAGCTGTTATTTCTTTCGTTATCTTGAAGATATCCTTATAAATCTATAAAAAACATGAATTAAAATTCTTTCATAATTAATTTTTTTATTTACTTAAATTTTGCTATTTCATCTCATCAAGCTATCTTGAAATCTGATCTCTTTCTTAAATTATACTTTGGACTTCAAGAGATTATCTGTGTTAAGCTTAACGTTCCTATCAATATAAAAAAAATAATTAAAATAAATTTTATCAAATTTATCTATTTTCATACTCTTAACAAAATTTCTTCAAGTTGGGAGACTCTATTTCTATGGTAATCTAACTCAGAAGCCTTAGCCTCACATTCACGTTTCAACATATTAAGATTTTCAACTAATTAAATTTTTTCATTTTCTAGAGTCATAAGTTATCTTTGCATTTCATCCCTATTTCCTTCAAGCCCTTGAGAAACTCTCATCATGCTATCGTATTAACGATGGATATTCTCCTTTTCTTGAATAATATCTCTTATGTGCTAATCAGCTTATTCAAGTTTTTAGTTTAAGAATGTGATTTATCTTTCCATATTCTTAAGATCATTTATCATTTAGCCTTATTTTCCTTCATGGTGTCCAAGGTGGCCTTGCAACAAAGCCAACTCTTTTTCTAAATCTTAAGCTTTTCTAAACAAATTTTAATTTTCAATAATTAAATCTTGTGACTGTCTTTCAAGTCTTTCATTATCAATACAAACTTATTTATATTATGTAAGAAGATCTGATTTTTCCATTTCAACAGCTCTTAGTCCTTGTTTTTATTTCTTTTCTTCAATCATTACATTATTCAACTTTTAATTTAAACAAATAAACATTAAAATCACAAATAAATCTCATCTAATAAAATACTTGATGTCTAATATCATCTCTTTCACCAGCTATCTTGACGAGTTCACCTGTAAGATTTTAATTTTCTCTTGTTACAACATTTAAGTCATTAGCTAAATCTTGTAATTCCTTGTCCTTGACAGTTAAAGTATACTTACAGTTATCAACTTCTAGGAGGAGTTATTATATTTTCTTATTTTAATCCTTAATAGTAGCTTCAAGTTAAATAACTCTTTGAACACTTTGATCAGATTTGCTGCTCAATTCATTTCTCTTATCTCTCAATTTTTCGAGGTCGTTCTTAAATTAAAAAAATAAATAAATAAATAAAACTTGTATTAATCAATCAAATAATTGATTACTTCATATTGTTCTAAAACCTGCTTAATCTTTTCGTTTTCTAAGATTTTCTTATCAAGCTATTCTTGTATTTCATCTCTTTCTTAATCAATGGTAACTATTGAATCTTAGGCCTATTTAAGTTCTTAATTAACTTCATTAAGCTACTTTCCAAGAGATTATATTTCCTTTTGTAATTTTATTTTTTCACCTTCTTCTTCAACACGTTCACTGTTTCTGTTTTACAATCTCTCTAAGAGTTCTTCCTTTGCTCTTTCCAAACCTTCAGCAATAGTTTTTAATTATTTGTTATTTGTTTCAATTTCATAAATTCTCTGTCTTTATTCTGTATTTTCATTAGTTAAAATTTTAATTTCATTTTCAAGATTTTTAACTTTTCTTTCTTCTTTTGACAAGCTGTCCTTAAGATCTTGTACTAATAGTTCTTAAGTGTTGATTTTCTCTTAGAGTTAGATAGATTTTGTAAAACCGTTTTCTTTGTCGCTCTTTGTATTTAACATTTCTAAAAGAAAAGAACATAAATAAATAAGAAAAACTTAATAAATTGTTAAAATTAAAGCTTTAATTACCTTTTCTTAACTCCTTAATTTCTTTTAAATATTCTTCTTTTTAATTATTTAAATTCTCAACTTAGCGGGTGCCTTGTGAAATAAGTTATTCCATTTTTCTGACTTCAGTCTATAGGGCCTCTATCTCAATAATTTATTTTCTTTCCCTCTCTCTTGTTTTCTCTAATTCTAAAGCGATATAAGAATATTCAGTTTCTTTTTCCTTTGATTTTTAGATAGTTTAATTTATAGAATCTGTTTCTTAAGAGATTGATTGGAGTTCTTGAGCTAATCTAACTCTCTCATCTCTTTCAATCCTGAGTTAGTCTTAGAGCTTTTTGATACTTTCCTCCTTATCCATAATATCAAATTTAAGCTAGTCTGCTTCTCTAATAACCTTGAGTCTCTTATCCTCTAAATCAGCTAAATTTAAAAATAAAATAGTTAAAATAAAATCAATAATTAAACTTTATAAAATTACTAATTTATTCTAATTATCTCTTTTATTTGTCAACAATATCGTCATATTTTCTTTTAATTGCTGTTAACTGCAGATTTTCTCTTTCTGTTTCTGCTCTTGCAGATTCTATTTAGCGAATTTCTTTAGACTTTTAATCAATTACATCATTACTTAATTTATTTTATCTTTCTAATTCTTTAACTTAGTCTTAAAGTATTCTGATTTAAGTAAATTATTCTCTTTGCTTTTCTTCTGCTTCTAAGATCAAGCTCTTTGATTGTTAATTCATTTGCTCCAAATTTCCAATATCTTTTTTCAAAATGGAATTTTCTTTTTGCAAATTCTCGTAGAGCTTTTCTAATCTTTCTCTTGCTATGCTCTAAGTGTCTACATCACTCTTAAATTTATAAGTATCTGTTTTAGCTCTTTCAATTTAATCTTGAAGGAAATCCTTTTACTTCAAAATACGCTCACCCTCTAATTTAGCATCTTTATATTTGTCATTTAAATCTAAATTGTCTTACTCAAGACTGCGAATATTGGCCTTTAATCTCAAAATTTCATCATTGAGCAATCTGTTTTCAGAACTTAGACGATCTTAATTAGCATTTGTTAAATCAATTTCTCTCTAGAGTTGAGAAATCTTGCTATGTAGAATAGCTTTTTCATCTTCATAATCTTAAAGTTAAACTTATTTCTCTTCAAGTTCCTTAACATACTTCTCCATTTTACTAAGGGCTTGCTCTTTTTCAGCTCTTACACTCTCAACTGCCTAGCTGAATACTCTTTTATCACTTTAATATGCATTCACTACTTAATCTATATTTTAAATAAGTTTAATTAACTTTTATAGATTAATGCTTTCAAAATAATCAATAAATCACCTGCTCTAGAAGCTTCTTGCTTAAGTTACTCATTTTCTTATTACAGTCTCTTGATTTCGTCTTCTAAATCTTTATATTAATTATCAAACTCTTCCTTGCTAGCATCGTTGTTCTTTAACTTTTCTTCAAGCTTTTAAAGTTAATTCTTGTACTATTTAAAAAAAAAATTAGATTATAAACACATTAAAATTTTATTTTACTAGATCTTCAATTTGCTTTCTTTTTGCGTCATGAGATTCAATTATCCTTCTAGCACTCTCAAGGCTTTAATTTAAATCATAGACCTTATCACTAAGATTTCTGTTTTCTTCTTTGATCATTTATATTCTCTTCAGGTCAGACTTGAGATTTTTCAATTCTGTGTCCATTTAGTGATTTTCTTTTGTTAAGAAATCAATCTAATGATTGAGTCTTTCAACCTTTTCAACTTATTATTCAATTTGATAATCCTTTGAAAGCTTATCGACATTAAGACTACCAACTATTAAAAAATATGAATAATTTCAATATGATTCTAAAAGATAAATTTATAAAATTACTGTCAATCTTAGACTAAAGTCTAGTAATCTCTGATTCTCTGTTTTGGATTTATATTTGCATGTGTTTGATTTTTTCATTTAAAAGTACATTTTTTTCTTCTTGTCCTCTCAATTCTCTTTGCAATTCTTCAATTCGAACATCTTAAGTTCTAATTTAATCAGCCCAATTTCTCATTTCCTCTTCTCTCTATAATTTTTTAATAAATTCTATATCAATACAATTCGTTGAGATTTTCAAATTTCAATGTTTTAATAAAAATAAATTGTATAAATTACATTATTCTAGTACTCATTAAATTCATTTAGAGGTTTATTTAAGTCAAATTGGTTTCCTTTTTTTGCTAATATAAAAAATAGATTCAATCAACAAAGGAGTTATTAATTGATGATAATAATCATATTTACATAATGATATATTAGTAGGAGCTGAAATGTTGGCATTTATGTAAGAGGGAGGTAAATTTTCTAATCCTCCTTATGTAGAAGGTATATAAACCTTACTCATAAAAGTGTCAAGTTTCGTCTTAAGAGCTAAATTCTATATAAAAAAGATAAAATTTAAAAAAACAGATTTCCATCCAGTTAAAAATTTGAAAATTCTGCAAGAAATTGCTTTTTTAAAAATTGTTTTTTGAAAGTCAAAAATGCTTTACTTCATCTTCAACTTTTCTAATTCTAGCTTCCTTTTAATCAACCAAGAATTTTAAATCGTTTTTTTCGCCTTCCAATGAATTGTAAGTAGTTTTCCATCTATTGTTAGCAAGTTCTGCATCTTCTTTTACTTTTATCATAGCATAATGAAGATCATTATTCTCCTTAATTAATTTAGCATTTTCCTTTTTAAGAGGCTCTAAAGACTACTCTGCTTTAGCAATGTTCTTAAGAGCTTCATTATTTTGCTTTTTAACATTTTAATACATCTCTGAAATTTTTAGATTCTCATTAAGAAGCCTTTCAACCATAGCAGCACTTTCAATAGTGAAAGGATAGCAGTAGTTCAAAGAATCTAATTTCTTTTTGAGAAGCAAGAATTTTTGTTAAGGATCCATACTTAATTGATTTAAAAGCTTATTAATTCTAATATTATGTGATGCTAATTTGCTTCGTATAAAAATACTATTACAAAAAGTATTGATTTTTAATGGTGCTATATAATTGTTTGTTTATATTGCTTTGCTTAATATTTAAAGAAATCACCAATGTATTAATATTTATTTGATTATAAATTTAATTTCTTCTTTGTTTCTTTTATTTTTTGAATTTATCAATTAACTATCTAAAGATCCTTTTTATTTTTTTTATTTTGTGATCTCTAATTTACAATAAGATATTGATTGGCCTTTAAATTTTAATTAAGTTGGAAGTATATTCAGTCTTATAATATTTGAAATCTTCTTCATCAATACATGAATTAATTAATAAACATATAAATAGATAACTACTTCTAAATCAAATTTGCGATTGATTGTTTTTAATTCCTCACAAAAATTTAAAATTGAAAAATAATCTGAACACAAATAATTTAAAAATATTGCAAACAAATGATTTTTTTTTTGATATTTGGATTGGTTTTTTATGTGTTTTTTATAAAAACTAGTTTAAAAAAGGTTATTATATTCAATAAAAGAGTTACAAGAAAAATCTTTATGAATTTTTAATATTGTAGCACTCAAAATTGTTACTATTTAATATTTCATAGATTTATAATAAAAAGCTACAAAAAAAATAATTTTATATCCATTTTTATCCCTATTTATTTTCAATTTGTTATTTGTTTTCTAATTGTAAAATTATTTAATTTTTACAAATTTCTTGTAATTTAAATATAAACTCTAATATTTACATAAATCACTCAAAATATCAATTAATTTTATTTTTAAAAAAGCTTAATATTTTATTTAAACTCATAAAATTATTTTAATTTGTTAATTACAAATAAATTTTTAAATAATTTAATTTAATTAAAAAAGAGCTTAAATAAAAATTATTTTCATTTATGATATTTATTTTTTTAATAATATTTTTATATTCTTTAATTTTTAATTTAAAAAAGATAGTAAAATTTTCCTATTATCATTATTATTTAGGTCTATAAATTTCAATATTAATAATTGATGTTAACTTATTTTAAAAAGATTTGTGATTATATTTTATTGCTTTTTTATCTGCTTTTATTTAATAAATTACTTATAATAAAAATTATATATTTTGATGAATTAATTGGTTATCATTTTTTATTTTTTAAGAGATAAGAATACAAAAATACGTTATTTATTTTTATTCGTTATATAAATTTACAGAAAAAATAAAAATAGATTTTAGGAATAAAGTTTTTAAAGAATTTATTTTAAATTAAAATCAGCAAAATTGTCCAAAGTCAAAAAGAGAAGGCAAGTCAACCATTGCCTTTTACACATTCATAGTACCAAATAGGCAGAAGGCAATAATCATAAAACCAATAATAATTAATATTAATAGTGAAGCTTGGTTAGTCTTCTTTACATATTATTAAATAGATGATGAAACAATAAAGGAGCTAAGCAGAGCAATTACACTAAAGTAGATAATTTCTTCTGTTTCATAGACACCACCCAATGCAAATTATATAGCACTGTTAAAAGCAGTTAAGAACAAAAGACTTATAGAGCAAGGAGTGGTTTTATATGAAGGAATACCTTACTCTAACCATTTTGGTACTAATACCATACCACCTCCTAAACCAAAAGTAGAACCTATTAAACCAGCTAAAAAGGCAGTCACTGCAAATCCTTACATTTCTTATGCAGTAAGCTAAGTATCATCAGAAGAAGTATTTACCACTAATTTTTCTTCTATTTTATTTTAAATAACTAAACCTGCAATAATTCCTTTCACTAACAAATATGCCACGTATGCTGAAGCCAAGTTAGAAATTTGATACAAAAAGCCGCAAGGAGGTATACCGAGCAATGAATCAAATTTAGAACCACCTCTCAAAAGAGAGAAAACTGCAAAACCTAACGTAATACAGAATATTTTTGAAAGCAAACTTTTGGGATATTGCTCTTTTTTAGATGATTAAGAAATTGGTGGTAAACCATTTTCATTGGGTTATTTTAATTCATAAAGAGGAGAGGATTGGTCAGATTTATTATTATTTTAATTTTCTTGTACTTCTTTAGCCTTTTCACGCTTGTAGGATTTGTATGTTTTGGTAAGACTTTGAAGAATAAAGAATGCCAAAGCAAAAGCAAGAACAATCTAAGGTATAAACTTATTTAAAGCAACACCATAAATTGATCCAACCATAATAGTTGGTAAAGATAGGACAACTATTCTATAATCAATTACAGGGCCTCCATCTTTAGATTTTTATTTCATAAAGGACATTAGATTACCAAGAGAAGCACTGAAAATTGTGATAAAAACAAGGGCAATGCTTTTTTTAGTTTCATATCCAAAGAAAGACATTAAAACTGGTACTACAATTAAACCACCACCAATACCAGCAGCTTAACCTATTCCGACAACTACGAGAATAACCACACTACCTAACAATTCAGTTAAAGTCATTGGGAATAAATTCTTTCTCTAGCACTAAAAATGCTAATTACAGACTTGCATATATCCACAATCAGAATCTGCTTCACACTAATGTTCCAATTCGTTTTCTTAACTTGTTAACTATGTGTCATCTGAATCACTTTCTTAATTTTCTGTTTATTGAAGTATTGTTTTGTCATTTTAAGAAGGGCTTTAATTAGTAGAATTAGAGGCTGATGGTGAATTTTCATTTTGCTAATCCTTTGATTAAATGCTTTGAACTATGGTATCATCACATTTTATTATTGCTAATAAAAGCATTAACAAAATAATCTTTTTAATTGACATCTTTTTATATAAAATTGATAATTTCATTATTTTATTGTTTCCACTTTTAGATATTTTCTAAAGAATAATCCCTGAAGTTAATTTAATTTATTAAAATAAAATATAGATTATCAGCTAACTATCTATTTAATATACTTAAATTTCTTTTTTTTTTAAGGAATAATTTATTCGCGCAACCAGGATTAAATAATCTAAACCATAAGACGCAAAAAAATATATCTAGAATAAATTAAGAGAACCAAACAATACTTTACACAGATAATTAATTTGTATTAGCTATTGTACAATAATATTAATGCATACAATAGTAAAAAAATAAAAGTAACCAAAACGAAAAATCATTAGAAATTTACCATTTTATGTAGAATGAAAGATACAAGCTATTAACTCAAAATACAGTATTTTTAGCTTTACAAAATTTCAAAATTATCTAAATGAAATGTTATTAACTAATCTAATTTTATTTTTTCAACTTTTTCACATACTAAAAATATAAAAATACTAAAAAGACTGATTTACTTACTTGCATTTTAATCAAAAAAAGATTTTTTTAAAAAGTAATTGCAAAAAATAAAGCCTAACATAGCGAGACTTATTATTTTGATAGTTTTCATGTGAAATTTTTTAATTGAAAGAATAATCAATACAATAATAAACCATAATAAATTACATTTCTTTATTTATTTATATATTTCTACATTTATAATTAAGTCTTCACCTAATAAAAATTAATTTAACTAAGGTTAAATCTGCAAATACATTTCCTATGTTTCTATTAAATGAGCATATAGTTTTGATATATATACATTGCTTTAATTTATTTTGTAATTGAACTTAATAGATAAATTGATTCCTTCAATAAAAATGTATTTAAATAGTGAAGAACATTCAAAAATAAGTTAAATATCTTACATTTTTTAATTTAAATTCGGATTTTTCAATTCTAAATTTGGCTTACAACTTTTTTTTATTTATGATTTGAAATATTAATTAATAAAATTGTTAATATCTTACCAAACTTACTTAAAATATAATAAATAATATTATTAATTTGTAACTGCTATTTTATGTGTATTTTGATGAATTAAATAAAATTTAAAATATATTAATTGCTAAAATTAATATTTAAGGAATTATAAAAATTTAGATTTATAAATGTATATTTGATCTATCTTCAATAAAAATAAATTGAGATATATTTTTAAAACATAGAAATTCATCGTATATAAATTTTTTTTTTCAAAAATAGTTTTTCAAAACCTATTAATTTAATTTACTTTCTAAAAGCTGATGTAATGTGCTAAATTTTTGTATAAGGTTAGTGAAAATATCAAAAAAAAAAAAAAATTCAGGATAAATTTTTAAATTAAAAATATTAAATTCAAATAATTTTAACAGGCTTGATTGATATTATTTATGAAATATTAATAATTTTTATGGGCTAAAAAATTATAAATTAATAAAAAATATAAATACCTAAATTGATTTAGAAATCAAATTATCTCAAATATTGATGATTTTCTTTATTCCTTTACTATTTAACTAAAAATATTAATTTAGTGATCTGGAGTTGATAATTGAATAATTAAAAATTTAGATGATATCTAAATATATTTTTTTTAAAAAAAAGTTAAATTCATTTTAAAAAAATAATAATTAATTTATTTTTATTTTAAATATAAAAATATTATCTCAGATTTGTTAAATGATAATGTAAATCTAATATGAATCAGCTCATGTTTTGAGAAGTATAAAAAAAGAGAAATGGATGAAGACTATTTAAATAAATAATCAACTCTTTATCTAGTTAAGACACACAGAAAAACAAAATAATGTTAAGGATAATAATGAATGAGGGTTTCAGCCACTTAAGTTTGTTATCAAAAATAAAATAAAGCAAGAATAAGCGAGAGGGTAATGAAAGAATTAATGAAAATAGAAAAGAAACAAATTGATTAATTTGTGATTTATTAAATATTGTGAAATCGCTTTTTTATTTTTTTTGTTTCAATCATCAAAATAAGAGTGGAAAAGAGATAGATTGAAAGATATTATAGATTTTCTTTATAATCGACATAAAATTGATTATTATTGGGGACAGAGAGTCTTGAAGTGTAAAGAGTATTTACGAACTTAATCGACAACTCAGTGATGAATCAAAAAATTTCCTCTGTTAATGTGCCTTTAGAAGATTTAGACTTTTTTAACATTGAAGGTTTCAGACATGATGGATTTTTAGGATGCTCAAATGCCCCAGTTTATAGATACGTCGATATTAATAAAAGCGATCACATACTAGCCTTTAAAGAACTAAAGATTAAAGATGATGAGGATTATAAAAGAGTAGTTTCTAATTTTAAGACACTACAGAGAATCAAAGTAAATAAGCATCCAAACATTATCCAAATACTTGGCTTCTGCAAGTCAATTAAGCAGAAAGTCTACGGAGAGGATATTTCAGCTTACTTAATTATGGAGCATTGTGAAGGAAATTTAGACGATTATATATAAATGATGAAAAAATCAGGAAATCAATTCACCCTGACAGAAATTAAAAAATTTTTTTCTCAAACTATTTCTGCCTTAGAGTTTTTGCAATCTAATTTAAAAATAGCTCATCGCGATATCAAACCAGAAAATATTTTGGTGGATAAAACAAATTTTAAAATTGCTGATTTGGATGATTCTAAGATTGACCTAAACAAAACTATGGAAAAATCTTTGGTTTTAGGTAAGATAAAAGCTATTTTAAACGATAAATTAATTTAAATAAACATATTCTATATAAAACTAACAAATCCACTAAATTTTATTTTGATTACATGAAATAAATTCATTTTGCATTTGATTTTTTAGCATCAATTTTTTGAGAGCTCTTTTAGTGAAAAGTTATAAGGAATGCAAAATAATAATTTTGAGTTTATAAGAGTATTATAAAATATTTATTTATTAATTGAACCACAATTTAGTTGATTAGAGGAACAATTTTAGAAACTTCAACAAAAAATTTTAGCTATTGTTGTCATCTTAATAAATACAACATTTTTGAATAATTAGGAGTTAAAAATAATAAATTATCATAATCACAACAAATTTTTTTATAATTAGGAACTTTAAGCTTTATGGCACCTGAGTTGCTCAAAGCATATAATAGAATGAAGGACAGATTATCCTACAATGCCTATAAATCAGATGTTTATAGTTTAGGGTTATGCCTACTTTATATGTGTACTTTTAAGAAATTTTCAAAAGATGAAAGACTAAATGGAGTAATTAACAAAACTGCATATCTTAAACAGGTCAAGCAACTACGTTCCTAAGTAAAAGAAAGATATGGCAGCGTTCTTTCCAAGCTTATTAAAATGATGCTGGAAATGGATGCTGCTTTGAGACCTGATTTTACTACTCTAAAAAATATTGCGATTGATAAAGCATTTTTAGAAGAGTCAGACTTTTTTTAAACAAACAATAATTAAACTTAAATGAGATAATAAATTTCGATAGATTTAAACAGCTTAGCAAGAAAGAAGCAACATTGCATACTATCTGATTCAGAAGGAACTACTGCTCACTACAGTTCAGATAATTAAGACACTTCAGAAGGCAGCTAAAGATAAAAAGAATACTTTATGAATATTCAAAATGGCAATTACCACCGCTGCCCAATTTAATATTAATAGTAAGGAGATCGTTGCAATAATCTTCAAAGTAATTTACCTAGAAATACTATGTAAAAGTAGCACAGCAATCCTAATCAAAGGGATCTCTGCTTAACTCCTGAAAAGCCCAAATCATTAAGTATAAGTCATGCACCTATAAGATCAAATTTTTCTCAATAATTTTAAAATTAAAACATAAGAAATACATTACACATAGATCCAAATTATAGTTAATCAAGACACTCTTTAGTTAATTAAAGATAGTCACCACCTTAAGCTTTTTCATTTGATCAATAGCGCAACTCTAATCATTAGGGAAATATGAATCATACGGAATAAGGAATGGGAGGCTTCTGCTCATAAAACAACTCAAATTAAACGGGCAACGGAATACAAATAAATTTTAATTTTTAAGGCCAAGGTAGCATATAAAACTAAGCACAAACAAATTTCAACACATAAATAAGGAAGTTTTCTTCAAATATTCCTAATAGTTAATGCTAAAAAATAAGCTCTGCGTATATAGGTACTATGCCAGAACCAATTTTAGAGTATAATTCAATGAAGCATTTAGAAGAAAGAAGTAATACAGGTAATACAGACAGGACAGAGAGTAACTAAAGCAATTGCTATTATTAATAAAATTCAGCCAGTAAGCATAAAGAGCAATCTAATTAATCTGGTTAAGTAAGTAGAACAAACTCATAAGTGAGCTATATCAATAACAAAACAAACAGCTAATAAGACAATTCCGTATATCCTGAAAGCTAAATTTCAAATTCTGTGATAGCTGAACGCCAAAATACATTTACAGTTAGTGAAATAATCAGAGAAAATTAAAATATAAAATAACAGTAACTAAATAAATATTAAGACGAGGATTAATACATAGATGACGGAAGTCATAGAGACTACATCGATAACTTTGAATGTTAAGAACATCGCAAATAAGAATATTATGCTCATGACCAAGTTGAATAATCTTATAGTAAAAGAGCAGCAGCATAAAATAGATAGAAATACTTAGTGTCTACTGAGTAATCTTCAAACTCTTCATCATCATAACACAATGAATTTCATCAAAATTAAAAGAATTAAACAAAAGATATTAACATTTTCGATGACAATAACCAAGCTACATGCATTTCATAGAAGAAGAAAAAATAGAACTTCAGTGAAAATATGGTTAAAATTGTTGAAGATGACAATAACTTTTTTGATACTTTTATCGATAGTTAATCTTAAACTCCCAATCAAAATACATTAGCTCCTTAGCCTGAAACCGTTCGCAGAAATTATCATTAATTCTAAAACCCTGATTAAATACGTAGATTATCAAAATAAAGAAAAACTTTAGCAATTGTAATTGTAATAATGATTCTTTTCACAATTGCTCTCGGATTGTTCTATATAATTTAATCAAATTAATCAAATAATCGATCAAATTCTAGAACTTCAGATAATAATGGTCCTGATGCAGACCCAAAAACTTATACAGTTGATGAATGCAAATAATAAAATAAAATGTATTTAGCTGGAAAATGCTACACGAAGTGCCCGTAGCAGAATTATTATCCTGATACGGATCAAATGATATGTGTGCAATGCGACCCCTCGTGCTTAGAATGCACTTGGGGTGAAGCCAATTCATGCAAAAAATGTAAATAAGACCTGTATCTTCTTAGTCTCAATTAGCAGACTGGTATGTGTGTTAGCGACTGTCCTAATTATTTTAGAAAAGATAGCTCTATAAATAAATGTATGAAATGTCCAGAAAACTGCATAACGTGTTCATCCTAACCAAATAAACGGTAATTGGAAACTATAAATTCTACAGCAGAGCAATATGTTGTTTGCTAGAAATGTTCAATAGAGTATTATTTGCTAGGTGATAATCTTTGTGTAAATGTCTGTCCAAAAGATACAATAACTGATACCTAAAATAGAAAATGTGTAGTATAAACGAGGATATTTTGATAAAAGAAATTTTCCTCTGCCAATTTAAATAAATAAATAATAATGCCTTTCCTAATCTAGTTTAATAAGATTTCTATCATTTTTCTCTCAAAATTAATTTATTGTTCAAAACATATTTAAATATATTCCCACTAAAAATAAATCTAACTAACTAAATTTCATTTCAACTATGCAAACATATAAACAACAGAATAAATATATAAACTATACAACAATATCCTAAGGATAAATAAAACAAGAAAAGATTCCTTTTTGCTCAACTACAAAATAATGAACAAAATGATGAATAAATCTAACTATAAAGCTTTTATTTGTATTTTATATTAAAATTTTCTTAATTAACCTATTATCCTATATTTATAATTTAAAAACTTCTTTTTCTATGTTTAATTCATTTAAAAATACAAACCTAAAAATATTTAATTTTAATTAATTAGAATTATTTTGAGTAAAAACTAAAAAAATTTTATTCAAAATTAATTTTTATTTTGGAGTTGCCATAAATCATTTACCAATTAAAAAATTATTTCCTTAAAATCTTTAAATAAATTCTACAAAATTTTATTAAAATAGCAATTTCAATAAAAAAATACTAATTTTTTGTTTTAATCAATTCAAATAATAAATTTTTATTTATTAAAACAAATATTAAATGAATGAATTGGGTTATTCCATCAAATTTTTTAATAATTTTTAAAATAAAAATTAATAGCTTTAATTAATTTATAATAAATTTACTATTTTTATCATTTTTTATTTTAATTAGAGAGCTTAAAAAGAAAAGTTAACTAAAAAAATTATTTTAAATAAAATTCATAATTTCTTTGTATGTATTTTAAGTGAGTAAGTATTATAATACACTTCTTATATTTACTTTTTACTAAATTTCACAATCAAGGGCACTTTTCAGATGGGAATATATCTTATTTAATATAGATTTTATTCATAATAAAAAATAAATTTATTATCTTAAAAATACTTTAATAATTATATGTTTAAAAATATCCTAAATAAACAATAAAATTATTTTTTTATTTTCAACGATTTTTCTAAAACTTATATTAAACTAAAAAAATAAACATCAAAATTTTATTTATAGGTAACTAAACAAGCAGTTTTAATACAACAAATAGCAATCAAAATAATTAAATAATATTTTGAATTTTTTTTGCTACTTATTAAATTTTTATTGAATATTTATTTTCTTATTTTACAATTAATATTCTATTCTCAATAATAGATATTTTTTTAAATTTTCATTTTGTTTTTTGTGTAATATTGTTGTCAGAATTGATAATATTATATTAATATTTGTTATAATTTATGAGAGAACAATAGTTGAATATATCATAACCATAATTTTATTAATATTATCAAATATTTAGAATATTTTTAAGATTGAATAATAAATTAAGATTTTGGATAAAAGAAAAGATTATTTGTAAAGCCTTGTCTGCCTGCTAAATGAGCAACAACACTTAAATTGATTTTATTAAACCCAATAGTATGATAATTAATAACCGCAAATAAAATAATTTGATTATAATACCTAGGCTGGAGTAAGAAATATCTTATAAAATATGGAAAATAAAAAAATAATACTCTAATATTATCTTTTTTGGAATTGTATTAATGATAATATCTAGTTGCTTCTTTAACAATAACGTGTAAAAAAATTCAAAATATTTTTCTAATCTATGCAAAACGTTAGTGCTAACTATGCAGATAATCTTTGGACAGATTTTTGCATATTTGGTAGATATTGTTTCATTTAACACATCATTTCTACTATCTATATGCTAGTACTTTTTTTGTATCATTTTGAGTATCTTACAGATGTACTACGATAATGAGTAGTTAAAGATATTTTTAATTATTTTCAGCGCCATATCTTACTACCAATCTAAGTTATGTGTTAGATATTTGATCTTTAATTGCTATTATAATCTTAGATGGAGATTCGACATATATATATATCTTCAAATATTAGTTGAAGTTAATCAATTACTTCAAAGTATATTGTAATACTTAAATTTAGAATACCTATAAAATAACTTATACATTCAACTTGCTAATATTCTTCTCTTACTCGTAGGAACATTTATTATTTTTTTCAGCTATGGAAAAATAGAAAGACTCAAATAATCATCCTCTAAATATAAATTGTATTTGACATATTAAGGTATAGGCCTTTCTTTCAAAGCTATAATGAGCTACTATAATAATAAAAATTTCATTTTTTTGCTCATAATTATTTGTTCATTTTAAGTTTCTGTTGATTAAATCTTTGATTAAGACTCCTAAATAATTTATTAGTAATTTAAGTAAACAAAAGACTATTATAAAATATTAAATAGTGTTTTTTTCTTTATTTCACAGTTTTTAGCTTCTCTAGCCTCGTTAGTATTAAATAGCAATAATTGGATTATAGAATCTTCCATAAAAGTTACCTAGCACCTAATAAACATTTAAATAGCTATCCAGCTACTAAAGTGTTTGTAATATTATTCAAAAATTTCAATATCCTAGGAATCTTCTCTTGTAATATTTGCTATTATTGAGGTAGTTTAAAATACTAACTTTTAAATAATATTCAATCAATACGTAGAAATTGCATATTGTCTAAACAATGAACAATCATCTATAAAATGCTAAGGATACTCCTTAATATATAGTGTTAATTATATATTTTTTTATTTATCATATAGCCCAATTTCTCCATTCATAAAGTATATAATCTAACTTGTGGTTTTGATTTTTGCAAAAATTTATTCCACGAAGTTCTTAAAAAATAAATCATTCATAAAGTTAGAAAGAAATTTAAAAAGATACCTAGAAAAACAAAATAATAAGTATAATTAAATATAATGAATAAAAATATGACTCAAATTAATCCAAATTCTTTATTTCTTAATAAATATAAATATTTATATTTTTTAAATAATAGACAAATTTTTATTTCTATTATTATGTGTTTTGTACTCTCTCAAAAATATTAATTAACTTTTATATCTTTGTTGTTACTTAAAGAATTTAATAAATTTTAAAGCCATATTTCAAAAAAAATAAAAGAAGTAAAAAATTTTTTAATTCTTCAATAACTAATTGAATTTGATAAATTTAATCATATTTATTTTATAATAATTTTCTCTATGAGTGATAAAATATTTTGATGTCACTTAGTTTATTTTTTTAAAGAAGGTGTATGTTATTGGCTATTAGGCTATTATATTCATTAGACATACAATTTCAAAATATTTTGCAAGGATTTAATTGTTTTTTGCTTAATTAACAGTAATAATTTTCAAATTACTTTTTATATTAAATTATTTAATTAGTTTTCCTAACAAATCTTTCTAATTTATTAATCAAAAAACATTTGTTTAGGAATAATATAGAGATATATATTTTGAAATATTATAAAAATGTCATATGATCCTATTGGTAGACTTCTAAAAGTAACTGCAATAGGAGGTTCTTAAAAAGAAAAACTAAATCATGTTCCTAACACAGTTATAAATCCCTTGCAACTTACAGGGAAAAAAATGAAAACTATTATAGAGCAGAATCCTCCTGGATCTATTCCTGTACCTTCAAGAGTAAGATCTGTAACAATAGATGTTGTAGGAAAACCAAAAACATTATTTAAGTATGCATATTTTTAGATTTAATATGTAAATTTTATTTATTATTCAATATTTAATATTTAGAGAAGATAATGTGGATTTATCAAAAGCGAAACGCTCAGTAGAAAGGCATTTATCAAAGCCATTTGGATATTCAGAAAAAATATTATCTAAATCAAAGAATTAAAGGGAATCTAGTTAAAATATTTAAAATAAAACAACTTATCAACATCCTGATGTCTGGAATCAGAGTATAAATACAGAATCTAAAAGAAAGTAGTTTAATTTAACTAAGGATCAAACTCTTTAAACTCTCAAGTCAATGAATAAAAAGCAGAGAGACGAGTTTATTTTCAAATCTCATGTAAAATTTACTTTTTATTCAGGGACTTTTAAATAAGCATTTTATATTTTTAGAACTAGGCTAAGATTATTGAGAACTTTTATACTTCGTTAAGAAAGGTCTTGAAAAAAAGACAATATACTTAACAATACGGAGAAGATATTGATTAAGATGTAGAAGAGTCTGAACTTTTAAATAAGTTATTTAATGCTTACACTCGTCTAAGAAATATATAAATTGGATAGAGAACTGATTAAAAATTTAGTAACTTAAAATAAAAGAGGTCAAATATTTATTCAAATATTTTTAATTTTGTAAAACAGTTTATTTAGAAGAACTAAAAGATTTTTGCTTTACTATTGGTTTTAACTCTGATTCATAGGGAGAAAATCTAATTGAGTAGTTCTATGAGTAAATATATAATCCAGAACTTCTTTAAGATGCTAAAATTATCAGCAAAAAGCCTTCATTGCATTCTTTGAGGACTATGACTATTATTGAATAGCTTATTCCTGGACAAGCCTTAGTAAAAAAATCTGATATGGTTTCAATGAGAGCAATTAATTATAATTATAAAAAATATTTGCATGAAAATTTTGAAATACTATAAAAATTTAGCAGAAATGCTTCTAAATAAATTTTGGTAGATCTGCTAGCTAATATTAATCCTTGGGTTGTAAAACATTCTTTTTTAATTTATTTTCAAATCTTTATTTATGAAATATTTTTGTTAAGTATTAAAAGAAATTGCTTAAACTTACTCTGTAAAGATCATAAGAACTAGAATAAGAGTTTTTTACAATACAAAATTTATATGGAAATGAATAAATTATAAAATAAGTAAATAAAAGAATTAAAGAAAGAGACGAGTAAGTATAAGAAAAGCTCATTTTATCTAAATTTATTCATTAAATGGTAAGAAATAATTTTTTGAAAATTGATAGTCTCAAGGAAAATTTTGTGAAATAAATTGTTTCTAAGGCAGAAAAGATTAGTGTTTTAGAGGATTTTATGGTGGGTTTATTATAGCATTTGTTTAGTAGCATTCAAGGTGCTGAATCCGTTGAGTCTTAAGAAGAGATTAGTGATAGATAATCAGATTGTAGCTAGGAAAAAGAGACTAATTAAATATAATAAGAAAATAAATAGCTGCATTTGGAAAAAATAGCTGATTTCATTCATAATAATAAATATAGAGGTGATTAATATGATATTATTATAAACTTTTTAGTAAAAATAAAGAAATAAGTCAATGAAAAGAACTAGACATAAAATAATGAGTATTTAATGTCAGAAGACATAACTTGTTTTTGTACATAATATAAAGAAAAGTAAGACTACAAATAGTCAGTTATTAAAAAGTATATTGAAAAGGCTAAAAAATTCTATGATAAACACCTTGGAGATGTTGATATTAATGAAGAAAACAGGAAAAAATTTGATAGTAATACGGTTGGAACATACACTTTGAAAAAGATGTAAAAATATGATAGTATAATAGGGAGCAGGGCATCAAAAGTAAATTAAATATTGAATTTAGTTTAAAAAAGAGTTATATACGGAGTCGATTCAGTTTATTATGATGGACCAATAGAGGAGAATGATTTTTTTGAGTAAATAGTCAGTATACTTAATTCTGAATTGAAAGATTTTAAAATATAAATGCTTTTTAATGAAAATTTTGTCCATTCTTATTTTTAAGATTATTAAGAAATGCTAGAAAAAGAAAAACTCAAAGCTAAAGGCTGGGATGATGAAATTTAGTAAGCTTTATAATTGTATTAGCGAGAATCCTAAAGGTTGCTAAATGTAGTTTAATCCTGGAAACCGAAAGAAAAATAAAAGAAATCGAAATAGCAACAATCTCCACAAGCTAATAGAAATTCAAAAGGATTTGATGGTATTAGACAATCAGCATAAACAAAAAGCAACCAATAAATTAAGTTGTCAGCTTAATAATTGAATAAATAATTTTTATAAGATTTTATTGAGAATGAAGAAAAGGATCTTGAAAAAAATAATGCTGCTAAATTGGATTCATAAAAATCTTTATACTCTCAAAATTTAAAAGAAGCCTAAAAAAATTAATAATAAAAAGTTTAATAAGAAAATAAAACTGACTCAACAACAAAGATTAAAAAATAAAATCCAACTTAACATGTAATATAAAGCAATATTAAAGATTAAGTTTAAAAAAGTTCATTGTAAAAAATATAGCAAATTTAAAGTGAGAGAAAAAAATCAACATAAGAATAAAATAGTTAAATAAAACAAAGATAATCTGAAATAAAGTAATTGTAGCAAAGGTAATTAAATGAACAAGATTAAATTTAATAAATAGATTAGCAAAAAAATAATTTTAATTAAAATGAAAATCTTTCATTCTTTGAGTTTATTGACAATTAATATGGATACAGCGATGATAAAAATAATAGTTTTCAAAGTAAATAAGGACAAAAAGGTTCATATATAAATAAAGATTCAAGTTAGAATAAGCTAAATTCAATTTATAATAATTAAAAAACAAATAATATTACCAAACCCAAAGACTCATCTCCTAATCATTCTAGTCATAATGACCTTAGCACAATCAACAAGACAAATTAGGATAGTATTAACAATGACCCACAAATTTAGAAAACGAACTAAATGTATACAGATCTTTTTAATATTCTAAACAGGTATTCTATTTATATAATTTAAGTTAAAGAATTATAATATTAATAAATTTTAATTTAATAAATAGCATTAAAGATGAGTTTGATATTGTTTGAAGTGGATTATCTATATTAATAAAATTTATTTGTGTAAATTTAATGTTACAAAAGCATTAATAAAAAGAAATATTTGAATTATTTTAAGATATGTAAAAATTAAATAAAAATTTTTATAAATATTTTTAATAAATTTTATTTTTCATTTCTTTCTTCTAATTTATAGTAATTTCTACACTTTTGATATAATGTTTTGCAATTTTTATGTGTATTTATTAATGAATATAATTAAATTTTAGTTAGTTTAAAGATGAATATAAAAATATTTATATAATTTAAATAAATGTAAATACTTTTAATGAAAATTGATGGATTTTTATATTCAATTTAATTTTTATCCAAAAAGGGGATTGACTTTACTTGTAAATATTTTTGTTAAATAAAGCTTCATTATAAAAATCTACTAAATTGAATAATGCATATCTTTGATTAAATAGGTGTGAGTAGCAATAATAAATAAGAAAAATTACATTTTAGTTTTCATAATTTAATTTAATTATTTCACATATTTCATTAATAATAGTAAATTTTAAATGCAGAAAGGAATTTATTTATGACTAGCACACAGTAATTAACTTTATTTAATTAGTTTAAATATATTTTCAATACTCAAAGAATTAATTATTTAGATTACTCAAACAAAAGTAGAGAATTATATTGCTAATAAAAATTATAACATATATAGTATTTATTGCTTCAGTATTCTATTTTTTTTGAACACTAGTGCATGATTTTTTACTAATAAATAAATATCTAGTTAAAAAAAATAGATTTATTAAAATCCTATTACTTTAATTAAATTTATAAATTAATTTGTAGAGAATTTTTTACAATTTAAATAATTAGCACATTAATGAGTATCTCTTTAAATTAGTTGCTTGCTTGTCCACTAAATTAATAATTTACTAAAAAATATTTAATTATATATCAAATCTTCAAATAATGAGCTAAATTTTAGGTAAAGAATAAAAGTTAATTATGCAAGGACAACATAGATAAAACTCTGTAATTTAGGGATATATTCATGATTTTAAAATAAATAAACTAGAAAATAATGAAGAAAATTCAAATTAACCCGTCTTAGCAGCTCCATAGCATTAAAATAATGAAAGTGCTTTGAATAAACATAAGATTAACTATTAAAATCCATATATATCTCCTAAATATCGCTATGAAAAACTACCAGAAATTTAAGTTAAATAAAATGAAAGTGAAAATGTAGATGATTTAGAGAAAAATAAACATTAAAGATCTTCAAGCACCATTTATAAACACAATAATGAATAAATGAATTTGACTAATCCATATCTAACAAAGCCAAATAGATCTTATTCATAAAAAGCTGTACCAAGTGCAGTAATGCTATAATAAATTAAATAAGAAAGAATCATAGTATAGGAACAAAACTAAATGCTTATAAATAGATTAAGAAAATTGAGATAAGAAGAATTATAACTTTAAAAGAGTGCTGAAGATGCTGCAAAAAAAGCTGAAAAGATATTTAACCAGAAAAAATTATATATAAAAAAGGTAATTTTTAGTTTAAATGCTTTAATAATATAAACTTGAGTTATATAAAATTGTAATATAAAACCAGTATTAACAAATATAATTGCTATCATTTTTAATAGTGATTTTTATTGAAATGTTTTTACAAATATTAATAAATCAATATATTGAAATTTATTAATAAATCATTTATGTATTATTTATTTTGTTTTATATTTAATAAAAATATTATTATTATCTAATAGAAAGAAGAAGAGTAACAAAGAATTCAATAGCAAGATGATGTTGGATACACTCACCCTAAAAAGTAACTAGAAATGCTAAGAGTATAAATTGCAAAAGAAGAAAATTTGAAAAAAAAGAAAGAAGGTTTTTATCAAGTAAAGTAAATAATAGCTGAAGAGCAAATTCGCAAAGCTTAAGAGTAAAAAGTGGCAATTGAAAATGCAAAATTTAAGATGGAGTAAATGAAAAAGTAAAAGGAGATTTCAAAATAAAGAAAAGAGTAATATTTATAAGAGAAAAAATTAAAATTAGAAAAGGAGTTACAAAAATAAAGAATAAAAGAAGAAGCAATGCTCAGCTTTGCAAAGTTTGAAGCAAAAGACTTTGAAAGGAGAGAGTAAGAAATGTTAGAAAGAATTAAATAAACCTAATTGATGAAAGAATAAGCTAAAGAATAATTAAAGGATTCTGTTACTCTTGATATATTCGAATATGAAAATAGATATGTTAAAGATAAAAAAGTGAATAATAGTAGTCATAATATGTCTATGACATCATTAAATGCTAACCAAAATAAAAACGGTTCTTAAAAAGGTGTCGGAACTAATTACAACTCAAGAGCAATATCTCAATAAGTACTAAAGATTAACTCTCATGGATAATCTTATATTTCTAATGGCTAAGAGTGATTGATTATCTAAATCTTATGTATTTATATGTTTAAGATCAATACTACAATTCCTACTTCTACTAAACAAATAAAATATAAATTAAATTCATTCATTTTATTTTGCGACATTTAACTTTTTTTTTATTTGAATAAAATAAATTGATTAAAATAATAGAATATATTTTAATAATTCATTTCTAAGAAAATACTTACCATAAATAATTATAAAGTTAGATACTCATGATTTATTTAAGGCAGATTTTTGCAAAAAATTTTTAAAGGCTGATGGCTTAATAAAAATTTTGAAAATTAATAGGCCTTAATTAATAAGTTTCTACAGTAAATAGTATTATTTTTCTAAAAAAACATATTTTTAACTAAAAAAAGTAATAATTTAAAACAAATAGTTAGTTACTTCTTTTATTTATTAAAGAGAATATATTCAGTTTTTAGTTTGTTTTATTACCTCAAGTTATTTATTTTATTTATTTAGGCGAAATTGTAATAATTTTAAACAATCTTAGTAAGTTAAATAAATAGTGAAAAATTTTTTATAAACATTTTTGCTGACTAAATAAAATAAATATAAATTTGAAAACCATATTTTTTTTATTTGCTCAGTGAAATAAATCTACTATGAAATATTAAATTCTTTAAAATTAAGTTTTTAACGAATTATTTTTTGTTTAATCAATTAAAATATTGAATTTTTTATTATTAGGAAATATGTAATTAATTATCTTTTAGTAAAAAATATTTTTTTTTTTTAGTATGATAGTGTTATTTTTGCCATAAGGCATACTTGTCTTTGGTTTAGCAAATCATCTTTTAGAAATTTTAAAAAATTAATAATTATTTTAAATTTATTTTAACTCAGAAAGCAGTAGGCATTTCGCTTATCTAACAAAAATAATAAAGCTATAGCAATAAGAAATTAAATAAATCTAATAAAAACAATAATTAAATATTTGTTTATCCACAATAATAATAATTATAATATACACAAATTAAAATTGATTTAAAGAAAGACTTAAAACAGCTGAATAAAATAAAACACTGGTAATCAACAAAGCGATTCAAAAAATAGAAATATTACTCTTAAAAACAAGCAGATTCCAAAAATTCAAATCATAAGATAGATTAAAAAATGCATACAAACGATAGCAGTAGAATGACTTCTAATTTCTCGAATACATCGAGAGTTAAGCACAAAATTATCTTTTTAGGTGATCAACATGTCGGAAAAACATGTATTATTGAACGTTTTATGTATGATGTATTTGACGAAAAGCCTCATGTAAATTAACATAATTTAGCATAAGTTCAATTCAAAGACAGATAAAAACCAATAACTATTAATTATAAAAAAAGCCTACTGTAGGTGTAGATTTTCTTGCAAAGACTCTACATATTGATGATAAGAGTATTAGACTTTCATTGTGGGATACTGCAGGATAGGAAAGATTCAGAAGTCTTATCCCAAGTTATTTAAGAGATGCCACATGCGCAGTAATCGTATTTGATGTTACTAGTAAATTATTTAAAAAGATAAACATTAATACATGAAGATTTTTCAAGAAATAGTATAATTGATATACTTTAAAATTATTTTTTTATCAGAATAAATACGTCTTCAATTAAATAATATATTTATATGAAACATGAAAAATCTTAATTATTCAACTACTATAAAAACAACTTTTTTAATAATTTTTTATTAAAAGACAAAGAAAGTTTTAGTAATGTAGATAGATGGATTAAGGACTATAAAGACAACAGAGGTAGCGAAGCACCATGCGTTTTAGTAGCAAATAAAATTGATTTAAAACTAAGTAAGCAGAATTAATATTTAATTGTTATGATATATTTAAAGCAAAGAAGGAATGCATAAAATTTAAATTCATAAAACGAAAAAAATGACTTTAAATCCTTAATTTTAAATTTTAATTTATAAAAATAGCAAGGGAAGTTTAATTAGCTGATTTAGAAAAGAAAGCAAAGGAAAATAATATGAAATTTTACGAAATATCTGCAAAAACGGGTGAAAATGTTGCTAATATGTTTAAGGATATGGCTATTTCTCTTTAGCCTGTAGAAAATAGTATTCTTTCTCCTAACGCAGATAATCTAAATAATTGTAAATTTATAAAAAAAGATGTAAGCAAAATCATAAATTTATTTTAAAATTTGTAAAATAGAAAAAAAAGATTACTAGTTTGCAAATCAAAATAAATAGCCCTCTACAGGTAACACAGGAGCTCCAGCTTAGCCTGCTACAAAAGCAAGTACTTAATAAACATAAGCGAATTAAAACTTTACGTTGAAAAACGATAAGCCCCTTTTAAATGGATAAAATTAGTAGAGTGGTGGTAATACAGGTGGTTCTGGAAAATGCTGCTGAGCAAATAAAATATTCAAATTATGATCCTTTAAATTATTATATATTTTTCTAATTCCTTCGTTTTATAGCAAGCTATAAATAAAATATTATAATGATTAAAATTAAAACTACCTTTTATGAAATAGAATAAATAGATAGATCAATTCAAATTTTATATTTATTTTAATGCATAATTAATTAATGCTAAAAATTCATTTTTACTTCGCAATAAAAGTAATTTGAAAAACAAAAATTTTTTGTTGATTTTACTAACTAATTTTTTATATGTTTTTAATATTCTTCAAACTCATTCTTTAATTAAAAAATAAATTTTTTTCTATTAATGAAATAAATTATTAAATAAAATAATCTCTTTTTCAAATTTTATTAAAAATTAATTTCTAAAAAATTACTGATTTTTCTTAATACTATTAAAAAATATCTCAATTTGCTGTGCTTATACCTCTTAACTGTATAAAATTAAGGATTATTATAGGATAAAACAAACATAAAACTTACAATCACAATCTCTCATCTATTTTGATATTTCTTTACATAAAAATTAAATAAATTTTATAAAAAAAGAAACAGAGTCAAATTTCTAAGCTATTAAATGCTTTATAAATACGAATAAATAAATATGAGTAACGAGAAAATTAATCTAAACCCAGATAATGTTTTTGTGAACTTAATTTAACTTAATTAATCTAATTATGTCAATAAAATGCTCTCTAAATAATTGTTAATTAATTTCAATTTAATAAATCTTTTCTTTATTAACATAAATGCCATTTGTATTAATCCATTAATTTATTCATTTGTTTATTTATTTATTTATTTATTTATTTATTTATAAATATTATTTGATAGATATATTTTTTTTAAAATAAACTTTAAATTTATTCATCAACTCAAGTAATGCGAAAAAAGGGACTGAAGCTTTGGCCTCTGTGCCATTTCCTACTTTTACCTTGGACTTAAAGCACATGATTGAGGTGAATTTGATGTTTACATTTAGTTTTTTCTTGAACTGTCTAAGCTTATAAACATGCTTTCTGGTTAGCTTTTTAAAAACTTTTTAGAAGGAGGTCTTAAAAAGCTTTTATTTTCGCTAGATCTATTGGTATTTGAAAAATTAATTTTTCTTTCTAAATAAGAAATATGTTTATTTTCCTCTACTTCTAATCTATCAAGAGACATTTATCTTGTAGCAAAATCTCTTACTGGGTTGCTTTTTTTTTGTTTTGCTACTTATTAATCTGTGTAAAAATAATTTTTAAAATAAGAGTATTATTAACTTTGAATATGAACTTACTCATTTCTAATACATATAACTCGCAGTCAGTATAGCTTTGATTAGATGCTCCACCAAAAATAAATATACGTTCATCGATAGAAGTAAAAGAATGAGCAAATCTATGCCTATTATTTTATCCACTTACATTAATCTAAATCCAATTTAAATTATTCAGCTAAAGTATCCACACATCTTAAAATGCATATTCTGGCATATTAGCTTCATCATTGACTCCTCCAAATAAAACAATTCCCTTTACATAATAGTTAAAGATCATGCTATGATGAAATCTTGGATGAGGACTTTATCCAGAGGTCTCAGGTATTATCCAGTCAACAGGTTATTCCTTTTAGTCTGTCAATTTAGAAGAAATTAATAATAGCAAATATATATAAAATATTTACCTAATTTTAATATAATAAGTTTGCCTCTTATTTTTTAGTTGCCTTATTTACCTCCGAAGCAATAAATTCCTTCTTCCTTCACCTTTTCAATTATTTAAAAAATCAACATTTCAATCTTCACTAAAAATATTAAAAAAATACTTTGAATTTATTTTTAGAACTCACCATTTTGCCCATTTTTTCTGCTTTTCTTGAAATAAATTTCAAGCTCTTTTAAAATATTGGCACCATTTAGTGGAAAGCTATTCCCTACTCATCAAATTTGAATTAGAAAGATTTCCATCTCCCTTTATCTAAATATTTGTTAATTGTATTCTTCATTCAAGTTAGAACATATTAAAGTATTTACCTAATGAAAGCACATTCAATTAATTTAAATATTTTTCATAATTTCCTACTCCACCATGTGCATAAAAGTGATTTCCAACTATACAAGTTGCATGATTTCTTCTAGGCTCTACATAATCCCCTATTGTTCTAATCTGCTTCCACTCATGGTTATCTAAATTTAGCATCCATACATCATTCATAACAGCTCTATTTTTCAATTTTGAGCTGTACTCTGAAGCACCGCCAAATATAACCATTTAGTTTTTATATAAATTAGCAGAATGTCCAAAACGCCCACTTTGGTTACCATAAAATCCGTTTGTTTCTGTCTTTTTCCACTCATAATCCTCTAAAATTTATCAATAAAATTTAGATTTTAACAAAATTAAAATAAAAATTCATCACAATAAAGCCAAATTAAATAAAATTAAGATAGAATATTAATATTATCAAATATAAAAATTACTTAGACTGAACTGGTAAAGGGAGTTAAATAACTAAAAACCAAATCCTCCAAATAAATATAGATTTTGGTTATATTCTAGTAAAGAAGCTCCCTCTCTGAACTCAGGCTTTAGCTAAGAGCTATAATTAACTACCTTTTCCCAATGGAACTACAGTTCTATCTATTAATTTTGATTTGAATCACCTTGTTCTTCTATTTCAGTATTTGAGAACTGAGAATTACCTCCAAGTTACTGATTATTTTGAAGCTACTAATTGAATATCGCAGGATTTATTATTAGGGGCATTTATTAACTGTTAAAAGGAAATTTATTTAATCTACTATAATTATTTTATTAAGGTAATTTTTTTTAAGTTGCTGATTTATTTATTAAGCTGTCAGAATATTTTTTGATGCTGATGTAATTTTCAAAGCTACTAATCCTTTGGATTTCAAGCTAATCTTTGATCAAGTTCATTTATTCACTATTGTGTATTAATTTTTGCTTTATTTTCTCTTGGCTGCTTAGATTTTAGTTAAAAAATTTATCTAAAATATTCTAAGGATTCTTTTAAATAATGTCTTTAAAAGGAGTGAACTATCCTTAGCCTTAAGGCACAGTAGGGGAAAAAATATCACCCCCAAAACTCATATTACCAAATCTAGAATGAGAAGTACCCTTACTTTTTTTAAAATCTGTTTGCATTTCTTTTGGAGTAGACGGAGTAAAAAATTTATTTTAAGAGTGAATTTACAGTGACAAAGATTATTTTGAATGCTATGACTGTCTTTAGTTTTGTTTTAAATTTTCAAAAGTTTGTTTGAAGTTGCTTCTTGTGGTACATCCAAATTTAGAATGATCATCTCCTTCCTTAAAACTTACAATTTATGGTTTATATTTTGGTGTATCTGAAATTATAAGATCATTCTTATTTATCAAATCTAAATCAATTGTCATATTCATTTATTTTTTGGGCTTAATTTTGGGTGTTTAGTCAATAGTTTAATTTAAAAATTATTCAATTTTGCCTTCATGTAACTTTTAAACCCCTTCTTATTATGATTATTTCTACTTTTACTTAAGTATTTTTTTAATATCTTAAAATCCTCCAATGGTAGAGTTCACTAAATATTAATTATAAAAGTTAAAGGTATTAGAATGTTGATCAATAATGTTACTCTACGCTAGTTTATCTAAATTAATATTATTCATATTTTATTTTTTATGATAATAAAAAGTATAAGAATCAGTATTTTAAGATAAAATTTATTCTACTTTCTACAATATGTTTTCCTCAAATAAATAAATAGATTAATAAATTTATTTATTTAGATTTAATATTAACACACTAATTACTAGTTAATTAAGTAGTTAATTAAAAATCACAGAATTGGATAAGCTCCTTAAAAACCATAAAAAGAAAGACGGACCCTCCTTTGTCTAACTTTTATATATTTAAAGTGAAAAAATCACTTAATAATTCTACTTGCACAAAAAAAAAATTTCCAGTATTAACATAAAAAATATTAAAAAAAATAAATAAATACTTTAATTAAAATTAATGAAATATAGAAGAGATACCTCAATCCATAAAATATTTAATAATTTTATAATGTTTTAAATTGCACACATTTTATTACAAATTATTTAAAATAATAGTTTCAAAAATTATTTCTTTTCTATATTAATGACCATATTCTTTATTTATTAACTCAAGTTGCTTTAAAAATATTAAGTATTTATCCTTTTCTTATTGCATCTCATTTACAAAGTTAGCTTTTTCATCCTCTGTTTCTATCTAGTAGTTCTTTATTATACAATTAATTGCCTCAAATTTTGATAAAATTTATTCTAGTTTATAAAAGGGTTTAGATATATCTGCCCATTGATATATACAGGCACTGTCCATTTGCAAATCACTAAGCTTCTACCTAAGTTTTTTAAATTCTTTAAAGATTACAAAATAAATATTAATAATTTTACTAAAAACGTATTTTTTCAGAAAATGAGCTTATTTATATAAAATACAAAGCTCCAAGCCATTTCTAATTTAGTAAATTTTAAATGTCTTCAACCTTTTCAAAAAGGTATATTTAAAAATCTTGATTTTTTGAATTTATCTCTATTTCAAGCAATTGACCATCAATCAAACTTTTTAACTCTACAAATTGCTTTATTAAATTTATTTTAAATTAAGAATTCTAAAATATATTTTGCCATTATTTACAATCATCAAAGTTAATTCTCTAACAAGAGCGTTTAAATTACTTGAGTATGGAATAAAATGTATTGAAAATTTTTTTCTTTAAGAATTGTCATATTTTTCCATTTATTTGAACTTTAATTTATAAATCCAATTTATCTAAAATTAATATTAAAAACTTTGAATAGAAATAATAAATTTTGTATTAAAACCTATATAATATTTTTTTAATGTTGTTTTTTATAAATATTCTGCTATTTTTTTATTTGATCTTTAATACAAATCCGATTTATCTAAAATTAATATTAAAAACTTAAAATAGAAAAATAAATATTGTATTAAAAACTATTAAATGCTAATATTTATTTATGGCTTATATTTATAAAAATCTGATAATTAGAATATTGCTAAATATTAGAGATCCTCTGAAATAGGAAAGGCAAAATTATTGAGAAGATGTATAAAAATAAGATCTGTTCAATTAAAGAAGGAAATAAAATTATTTTTTAACTTATTAGTTTAAAAATTGTAAAAAATAATTACTTCATAACAAAAAATATATATTCATAAAAACTTCAAAATTTTTTCTTTCAATTAAACTGACCCACTAATTAATTAATTAATGGTAAATTGAACTTTAGTTTATCAAATTACTCAAATAGAAAATTTAAAAATTTCTCCATTAAATAATAATTTTTTTAAATTATTTTAACATCAAGTAGAATATTCTACAAAACAAAAAGTTTATAAAATGTTATTATTAATTTATTTGTTGAAGGAATAATTGGGGTTGGGGTTGGGGTTGGGGTTGGGGTTGGGGTTGGGGTTGGGGTTGGGGTTGGGGTTGGGGTTGGGGTTGGGGTTGGGGTTGGGGTTGGGGTTGGGGTTGGGGTTGGGGTTGGGGTTGGGGTTGGGGTTGGGGTTGGGGTTGGGGTTGGGGTTGGGGTTGGGGTTGGGGTTGGGGTTGGGGTTGGGGTTGGGGTTGGGGTTGGGGTTGGGGTTGGGGTTGGGGTTGGGGTTGGGGTTGGGGTTGGGGTTGGGGTTGGGGTTGGGGTTGGGGTTGGGGTTGGGGTTGGGG